>NC_056729.1:1056947857-1057247857 GCF_019279795.1 Protopterus annectens
GTGTAGTTACTATCATCATTTTAGTAAAATAAGCACAATGAATGTTGGTTTCAGATTTCTTTGCTGTTATTTAATATGCAGTAGTTTTAAGACACATCATTTCTTGTTTTATGTCTTTAAGAGAAGTCACTATGTTTTTAAAATGTATCAGTTGGGTTTTTATTGCATTATTTTATCACATGACTGTTTGAATGAGAGTATTTAAGATTTATGTTGTTATTGATTCTAGTATTCTGAAGAAGTCTTTGTTATATTCTGACGAAAGCGCTAAAGTTGTGTTTTTGCACACTTTGATTTCACTTTTTTGAGTGCTCATAGCAAGTTTGGTGATTCATGGCTGCCATCAGTTTTTGTTTCAAGTCTTCGTTTGGGTTACTAGTTCATCATAAACTCCTTCCTTTAACCTTGTAAATATCTAGCATATTTCTTCCAATTAAATTTTTGACAGGCATATTTTTTGAATTCTGCTGCAAAATATGTGTGCAAATCATTTACCTTGGAGCTTTTCTTCCCAGGCCTCTGCTGAAAATGGGATCCTAGGACACCAGTCAGACTTTCCCAGTAAATAAATGTCAAATAAAAATAAATAAATAAATAAATACACTATTGTGTGTGGATAGCAGTGTGACGCATACACAATAGCAGTGCAGAAATTAGCCATTCATGAATCCAGCACCTGAACTTCTTCATCACTAAATTGTTTACTCAACATTTTACAAATAAGTATTTTATTTTAGTAATGATTTTTCTGAGATTTTAGCTTATGAGGATCAGCAAGAACAATTCTAATGCAAGCTATTACAATGGCCTCCATATATAAATATGTTTACTCAAGAACTTCTGCTTCTGTAAAGCTTATTTTATTACTCTCCAGAATATTAATCAAAGTTACATACTTAAACCATAATGCAAGATTTGCATGGGGTACCTGAGTCCACTCATTTATTTATAATGATGTGCAAATCATGATCCCCTCTAGATTTCACTCACCTCACATTGAGGTGGAGCAAATTCAACTAAAAAAAAGAAAAACTATAACAACACAAGCATAACAAGTGTCAAGTATCTTCAGGACCCCATCAGAACTGAGACAGGGGAAGGAGGGTGAGTATGTTGATAATGAAAGAATTAAGCCTGCAATTCTAACATTATGGCAGGTAATTACATGGTAATTTATGGTACCAGAGTTCAGTAGAATCAGAGAAACTTTAAGTTTAGAAACTTTAGAATCCAGTTTCTTAAAAAAGGAGTCAAACTTCTTTATGGAAAGGAAAATAAAACATTGGGAGTGCTTCTGATGGATTTCCATCTGTTAGGATAAAATCTAAATTACCTGTGCACAGGAGTGCAGTGCAAAAAAGCCTGTCTCTGTTTTGAATAATTTGGAAAAATGAACAGATAAGTGTGACCTTGCAATGTTCACCATGATCTCAAGGACTGGATCATTGTCAGAAGAGACACTCTCTCTCATTGCTATCAGACATGTCCCTGTTAGGGCAGCTGGAAGCTAATTATCTAAGTACAGGAAGGGGGGTTGGGAAGGTGGCCTAATGGTTAAGGTGTTTGCCTTACAAGCAGAAGGTGCGGGGTTTGAGTCTCACAAGGGATAATTGGCTAGGCTTAAAATGGCTCGCAAGGGCAGTTAGCTTAGTACTAATCTATGAACCTATGAACCTATGACACCTTCCAGTTTCTGGCTCTCAGCAATGATGTACACACACAGAGTGAACACCATGGGGAGTGATGTGAGCTCAGACAGTAGCATCCAGAACTTGTAATGACTGGCCCATAATCAGGGGTGTATATACCTCCTGGACTCACTTGGAGCCAATAGCAATTCTGATGTAAACCTAGAGATCCTGATACTCCAAAGAAAATATCCATTCTACTTCAGATAAGCAAGGAGGGATCATTTGCGCTGTGACCATGCAAAAGGGCTATTTCAGAATGTGCTGATTTTGGCCCTCAAATCCTGAATTGACTTGTGATCCTGTGTTTTCTTTAGAACTGAAAGGAATGATCACTTAGGACTTCCTGGTTGGCTGATTTGTGAAGAAGGCTAAAAAATCTTTTCTTGCTGCACTCTTTTGATAGGGTGGCACATTTACGAGAGGAAGACTATGGTTGGGGTAGAGCAGTATGATTTTGTAGCCTCTGGTTATAATGTTTTGACCTACTTGTCCCAAGACATGGCCATCCACAATGGAACAGAAAATACCCGATTGCCTGCATAGTAGGACAGCTGGGTGAGGTCTCAAGGAACATATTGCTGCCCCCTAGAACAGGGACCATAGTTCTATTGATTATTTTGTCAATTTGTATTGCCTCTGAGTGGATAGCCATTACAGAAAACACCACAGCCATATTAGAATTTTCCAGAACCTACATTACTGTTTTGTTCATGGTCATGCTGAAACCACCACTGACGAAGACTCTGCTGTATACATGAGAATGAGCACTAGGAAGATTCAAATTTAACACCAACAGCTGCAAGACTCTTATATTTTTGTTCCTGTTTTTTTTCAAGCTCAGCTTAAATTGAATGACCAAAGACCTGGGTCCTATCAAAAGGGACATTCAAGAATGTGGTCTTGTTGTCATTGTCAAAGTCAGTCAGCCAGAGCCAGGTGTGATGCTGCCCTGCTTATCCAGTGCCTGACACTGTAGTCAAACCATCTGCAGCAGTACAAGCTAGACACATAATTAGATTTGCACCACAACATGGGGATGATATCTAGAAAATTAATATTTCAAATCCTCAGCTAGTAACCCAACCTTTGACTGGTCTGTTTCATCAACCAGCTCCCTCTGGAAGTGGAGTAAGTACAATAAATAGGATACAGCCCTCAAAGAGAATGTGAATGATGTGTAAACACACTTTTTTATGCATTAAACTCCTTGTTTAGTCAATAAATAATGTGGTTCTGCAGAGTTGGAGCCTTGTTGACATCAGTAGCTACACTAAGTTAGTTTTAGGAGTCTATGACCAACAATCTCAGTCCTTAGAGGGCTGGATTATCCTCTCAGGCTTCTTAGAAATGGATGTCACAATATCCAGAATATGCCATACAGATTTGAAAACTAATCAAACCATCTTACTAACTGGGAGGAATCACTCAGGAGAAAGTCTTAGGAGAAGAGAAGACGTCCTTCAGGATATGCTGTGAAGTTATGGGAATCAGAGGTCCATGTTGCCTTTATCCAGTCATTACTAACATTTACCTAAACTTACAGTTATGGGGGAGGATGATAGAAGGGACTGTGCCTCTGCATCTGTCAATGGCCAAGGTGGGAGACTCATAAGGTGAGTCTACATGCTTCCTTTTGCATTTACCATTCTTAAATGCCTAAGAGGTATGTAGCCCAAGGAGGAAGAAGACCAATCTTGGCTGGAGGTTACAGGGTAATCCTGTTGATGCACATTGATGCTTATGTTCTTGGGGGGGTAGAACTGACAGTCTCAAAGGGAGATGGACTGATGCCAATCCAAAAAGTTTCTTCCCCAGTTCTGGGGCCAAAGGACCCCTTATACAAGAATCAATGCCAAATGAGTCAATTCAAGGACTGTAGTTCCAGCATCAACATTACAGCCAACACTGAAAGACCCATATGTATTGCATTTTGCAGGCTAAGCAATGGTCTCAAAGAGCCAGGAGGCTGAGCAGGGACAACTGAGAAGCAAAATCTGAGAGCAAGAAAATCAAGTAAAATGAAAGGTGCTCTAGTCTGCCTGATGTTATTGGAGTGGTGAGACCTGAAACCACATGTGCTGGATATCAAGAAAAGCCTGTCACATCTTCTTGCAGTGTAATCATCATCATCATCATTAACCCCTTTTTCCCATTTCTTGCATGGGGTTAGGGTGTTGTGTCAACTGTCAGCATCTCTCTTGAGTCAATGCCATTTTCCTAGCCTCTTCGACAGTCATGTCTGATTGTAGCAGGCCTTCTCTCATATAATCCATCCATCTCTTTACTGGATGCACTCATTTCCTCTTCTCTTCTTCCTGTGTGTCCTAAATCTTCTTCATGACATTGTCTTCTGCATTTCGGCACATGTGCCTTAACTACATTAATGCATTCTCATTGACCTTCTCTGTAACTGGAGGTACTTGGGCTTGGGTTCTGATGTTCTCATTTCTTCATCTGTCCCACAGTTGCATCCTAACACCATCTCCATTTGTTTACCAAGAAAAGTCCGACTGGGGAGAGCCCATTTTCAGCAGAGACCAGGAAGAAATTCTCCAGATGCATGTCTTTGGAATGTGGGAGGAAACTGGAGCACCTGGAAAAAACTTATGTGAATGCAGGGAGGGCATGCAGACCCCACACAGAAGGCACCTCAACCAAGAATCGAACTGGAGAACCTCTTGCTGTGAGGCAAAAGTGCTAACTGGTGCACCACTGCACCACCTGATTTGTACAATAGTAAGTATGGGGGTGGGGGCAGACAGCCTGGGAAAGTATTAGATAAGGGGCTGCTTCCCTTGGTCTTAATTTTTGACGAAGATATGACTCCCCATATTACATTTTTAACATACTGCTAACTTTTGAAAATTATTTTACTTGTGAGGATTAGCAAATGAAGTTTTACTGTGAGTTGTTACAAAGATCCCCACATATAATTTCAGTTGTTATTCAGACTATGTGTCGTTTTTTCCAGGGTTATGATTTTCCATTTAAAGTAATAGTCTCTTGTTTATGATCAATGGGACTTCTGATGAAGGTGTCTAATTGTCTTGCATTGCAGTAAATGCAAAAGGAGAAGAAAATATTTTTCATTATCACTTACTCCTTTCCTATCTAGAGTTCTTATCCAGCTCATGATGAATATCAGAGCTGTATTAGTACTTATGTTACAAACATTACTTTTACATATTTCTATAATTCCTTGTAGCATTTACAAACAAATATTTGGGCATTTGAGTCTTTACACTCCATGTGTCTGTATTTACTAAATTGTATTTTCATCACTTTTGTTTAGTTCAACAGAGTCATAAAACAGTTACAGAAAACTTTAACTCCTGCTTAATGTCTTATTAGAACAAGGCTACTTTAAAAGATCTGATATCTGAATGATGCTTACTAATGATGACATATTTGATGGAAGCAGCTCCAAGTGTGACAAATGTTCATACTTATCACTGTTACAAAATAATATGGATTCTGAAACTTTTCTCCGATGCTAGTATATAGGATTAATGAAACAGGAACATAGGAACAATACCAGGCATGTGATCACAAAGACCTTAACGCATGCCAATATACACTTAAAGTGCATGCCTTCCTTTTCAAGTACTTAACTCCCTCAAGCCTAGAATTCCTTTTTCTGTATATTTCCAGTTCACACCCATAGTTCCTTATGGCATACAGATCTTTTTTTATGTCTGGCTTCTTTAACTAAGCATCCTACCAGCTAATAACAGGCAGCATTAGAAAGGACAAGGAATTATTAATAAAATGACACTAAGATTGTTATTTTAGGATGTGCTGCAGTAGAGAAATGAATCATTATTTGTCACTTATTGCTCATATTTTCATATTTGGGTTCATATTTTCAAAACTGAAAGCCCTACATGTTATTGAGCGGTATGGTGTTTTATGTCATGGCTGGAAACAGGGAGATTTGTTGTCAATGTCCATTTATATCACACTATACTTGAGATATTGTTAGTTGTTTATTAGTAATTATGAAAATAATCAATATTTCCATATGCGCTTAATACTTCAACACCAAGCAACATGCAAACTGTTGCATGGCATCAGGTGAAATCTTAGATGTCATTGAATAAAACTATCTTTGATATTTCCACTTAAGTTGTATATCTTGAGAGATATTCAGTGTTATTAAATTGCTAATTATACAATTAATTATATGTCTTCATATTTCTGTAAATATCTTAATAAACGTGGAATTATACATGAATTTCTTCCTCTCATATGAAAGCTTATGTGTTGTTAACAAAAATATCCTGACAATATATGTCTAGGTTGTGCAGTTTGCAAAATATGAGAATTTGTTTGTGGAAGTTTAGCAAAAAATATAATTTAGGGTTCATGTGCATTAGAATATTAATGGAAAGACTATGAATGCACTTATTATTACCACTGTCAGAATACTTCTTACTGATAACATTGCTATTTGTGCAGTTTTATTAGCTTCTGCTGTTCACAAAATATTTACATTTATCTATCTTATGGTTTTTAAGTTTATTTTTCAAAAAATGCTCAAGAATGCAAGGTGTGTTTAGGCTGCTAGAGGTTTGACATTCAACACCACCGGTGGACCTGTATGTGATACTCCTCATGTAAATTTGTATCCACCTATCCAAGTATCAAATTAGCCTTAAAGGTCCTTTGGTATTATGGAGGGATAAACCCCTGACTACAGGTCAGTCAACGTGGGTTCGATTAGCATCTTGGGTGACTACAAAGTGGCTGGATGTGATGGGTACACCCATCCTGAGTGGTAGGCACGCATCAGTGATGGTCCCTTAGTAGTCCACTGAGAGGAGTTGCCCTCAGACATAATCAATGATCTTGGGAAGTG
This sequence comes from Protopterus annectens, assembly GCF_019279795.1. Classification (NCBI taxonomy): domain Eukaryota; kingdom Metazoa; phylum Chordata; order Ceratodontiformes; family Protopteridae; genus Protopterus; species Protopterus annectens. The sequence goes on from NC_056729.1 coordinate 1,056,954,407, forward strand.
AGGCAAGGATTAGATAGGGAAAATATTCACTGACATGGATGTGAGGCACTGAAAACCAGGCAGGTTAAGTGATGTCCCAAGGAGGACCAACAAATATTAAAAAAAAAGATTAGCCATAAAGCTAGTCAATACAGTACTTTATCTGTAGTGGTAACTTTTTCTTTGTAGGGGTGCTTGTAGCACCATTGGTATTGCAAAGAAAGAGAAGGTCAAATAGCATTAGGTCTTTTATGGCTTCAAGACACAGGTCAGCTCAGAGCAGCCTGTAGGCTACTGAGTATAAAGAAAGGTGTGTTAATATTCTGGGATAGTTGAACAATGTAAAGCCTTTAATTTGCTTGGTGAGTTCTTTTGGAGCCTTTCTAATTGAGCCGTATGATTTGATTTTTACATAGCAAAGGGTGCGTTCTATTCAATGATGGGTATGATAAGGAAAAGTAAAGTGGCAGGATTGCTTCTTTGGATTTTGAAGACATTCTGTTGTAAATTAACTGGGCCAGATTGAAGAATTTCCTGACAATGGTGGAAACATGATGATTAAATGAGAAAGAATTGTCCACATAAGTACCAAGGTCTCTAATGATCATGTCTATGGGAAGGACAGTACCATTTTAAACATATGAGCTGGGAACAGCCTTTAACTGAATGCCACTATATGGCACTTTGTTGTGCAAAACTTGAGACAAGTTTCAATACACCAGGTATATGCAAATTCCAGCCCTTGTTGGGGCTGTTTAAAATCAGTGCATGAGTGGATAACAGTACCCAGCTTGGAGTCATCAGTAAACTTGGCCAAACAAATTTTGCAAAATAAGTGCCAAACAGGAGAGGTCCAGGCACTTATCCCTGTGGCAGTAGCATAGCTAGGCTGGGGCAACTGCCCCAAATGCAGGGTGTTGAGGAGTGCGATCAGCTGATGCTGACCTCTCTTTAATGCAATACTGGCTTTGCATTTGGACTCATACCTGAGTGCTGTAGTGCTCTGTATGTGGTCTAAACTGTAGCAACTGCTTGCTGCATTTTGTGATGCTGGCTTCCAGAGGAGAAGCTGGTTCAATGTTCTCAGATTCAGTCTTCTTGGCTTCGATACTCTTGTCATTTGATCTTCTGACATAGACCCCACATTATTATCTGTGTTCCATAATAAAATAAAAAGGAAAGCATCCACAGAAACTCCACCACAGAAAGGATTTATTAACAATTGAGCGCTTTCATCCACGCAATGTCTGGACTTTCTCAGAATGTTGGAACAAAGCACACAGTCAGCTAATAAACATTAAAGGGACCCGCCTCCAATGAACTACTTTAAACATACTTAAAGATGCATATACTGCAGAACAAAGTTAAAAAATGCATACAAAACCTTACATCTAAAATAAACGACCAATAAAAACTGATACACATATATATATGGGATCACTACAAAATACCAAAGGCCCAAAATCCAGATGCTTAAAACAACAAGACTAGAAGACCGAAACCCCGCATTACCGAAAGACCAGAAGCGCGAAATGCAAAATCCTGATGATAAGGGATTTTGCGTTAGCACTTCTGGTGTTGCTGTTCAGGTAAATATGTGTGTGTTAAGTGTGTTTGTGAGGGGTGTAGTGTGTGTTGTGTGTGTGTGTGAGGGACTGTAATGTGTGGGTGGGAGTTTGTCTCGTGTGTCTGTGTGATCTCGGAGTTAGAATAATAAAGTAGGGGGGGCACAGTCCCCCACATGGGGGGGTGCAGGGGGGCTTTCCCCCCTGTCTAAGTCTAGTTTAGGATGCATTGTATGGTTGTGGGGGGAAGTGTGTGTATGTGTGTGTGTGTGTGTGTGTGTGTGTGTGTGTGCTGCTTGGTTGTGTGACTTTTGCAATTTTGAATTTCGCGGTTTTAAATATTCGTTATTGTGGGGTTTTGGGCATGTGGTCTCGGTGTTTTAGGTGTCAGGATTTTCGGCGTTCGGTATTTAGTAGTGATTCCATATATATATATATATATATATATATATATATATATATATATATATATATATATATATATATAAATATATTTCATTTCTATACTGCAAACATAGATTTCAATATTAAATAACTAGCAATGGAAATTACAGCACTGAGCCCTGGCTTACGCTCGGCATTACATATGACCTGTCATTTGAGTTCTAAATACTCTAAATAAAGGTCATGGGGTTCATCCCTAGGGTCATTTTCCACACTATCAATAATTATGAATTTAAATGAGTGTGTTGGACAATTCTTGACATGTTTAAAAAGAGCATTATGTTCATCCTTTTTACTAATATCATAACCATGCTGGTAGATTCTATATCTGCTCTGCCTAATGGTTTTGCCATTATAAAAACCTGTACAATATTGGCAGATGGCAGCATATACTATTCCCTTGCTGTCACAATTATGCTTCCTTTTCAACTTGACAGGTCCATATCCATGTCTAAAAAATTCTGTACCTTCTAAAATCATTTTACACTGGGTACATTGGCGACACTTGCTCATTCTACCCGATGTGGACCTTGTGAGATTCTTTTCAACCATCATTTAAAAACACATGTCTTTTTGATAAACTATGGCAGGATGGTCACCAGCCTTACTGGAAACATTTGGATCACAGCTGAAAATGCCCCAATATTTAGCAATAGTCTGTTTAATCTCCCTAAAATGCATATTAAAGGAAAGCACAAGGGCTTTATTATAACCAACTTTTTTGTTGTTATTACTGACCCCAGGATTGTTGGCACCCTCATTTTGGCTAGAGCACAGCAATAGAATATGAAGCCCATCCGACCTTTTCCTTTTGACCTCCATGAAGATTTCTAAGAGGAAGTCACAAGGATAATCTCTTTTGAGGAACATATCTCATAATTTACTACAGTCAATCACAAACTCTGCTTCCTGACTAACCATCCTTGCCAGTCTGACACACTGGCCTTTAACAATGGCCTTTTTCTGATGAAGAGGGTGCCAGCTTTGGAAATGTAAGTAAGAATTAGAATGGGTAGGCTTCCTGTACAAAGTGGATTCAAATCTCCTAGACTCCCTATTCTTTATGATGGTCACATCTAGGAAATTCACACACTCTACATCCACTGTCATAGTGAATTGCAATAACTCAGTTTTGGTGTTAATAAATTGAAGGAATTGGTGAAGCCTCTCCCTTGAATCATGCTAAAAATAATGATGTCTTTAATAGATCATTTGTAAAGGCACCAACAATCCTTGAATTCTGAAGTAAACAAAAAGTTGGTTTCCCAAAAAGCCATCACTATATTGGCAAAAACAGGTGTACATGCAGCGCCCATGGCTACGCCATTGGTTTGTTTGAATAAATGCCCTTCAAAGTTAATGAAATTGTTCTGCAAAACAATCTCCATCAAACAACTCAAACTGAGGCTTTTATCTCCCGTTCTCTATCTAAGGGGAATCTCAGAATACTACGTCCTGTAGCAAGAAAACTATGCTGACTGTTGAAACCTACTCCCCGGAGTCTGGAAATGCCACCAGAGCCCAATGCTGTATGCACTTGCTGAGGCTGATTGCAGATGCCAAAGGCTCTAAAACTTTTTTTATTGCCAAATATATAGTTCAGGAAATGAAAACTGTGTTTAAAGAATATTCCTCTTTGCTTAAAGATTCTTGGGACTTTTTAACTAATGTCACTGATACCCTGTACCAATATGATATTTTGTTTGTCTCAATTGATGTGAAAGGTTTGTATTCCAATATTCTCACAAGACTGGTACTAACTGTTTTTTTTTTTTTTTTTTTAATTTTTGGCTCTACATACTAGTTTAGGGCATGATAAAAGCCTCACTTTGAGTTGTTTGATGGAGATTGTTTTGCAGAAATCTCAAATCTCAAAGAGTGTATATGTCTCAGCTACTTTGAAAAGAGACACAGAGCTCCTTACTGGTCAGTGTGGATTCTATTTGGGGCCTGGGGAGAGACAGACAGTGTCCATCCCCAGGATTGGAGTGTGTTCCCTGTATTCTCTTAAAGGAAATTGTGCTTGGTGCAGAGAACTGCATCTGAAAATACTGTGTATCAATTTTTACTAAAAGTCCCTCACTGGTATCAGTGGTGAAGATTGACCCTCCTTGATTACTGGCCCCGAGGAGGGACATCACATAAAATGAACAACAGTGAGGCTTATGTAAAAATGTCTATTGGACCAGTATTGAAAATGATTTGAAAGATTACTGCAAGCACTAGGAGACAAAGTTAAGTCTTCTTTGGTACCTTTGCCCATTACTGAGAAACTGCTTCAAATGATAGCCATGGATATTCATAGGTGCTGGAAACTGTTGAAGACTGGGGGGGGGGGGAGTGGGGCACTTAGTGATCTAAAAAGGGCAATTTTTAATAACTATTTACTACCACAGCATAGGTTCCCTTGGAGGGCATTTTAAGCTTAGTCAATTCCCTTTTGGAGCTTGAATTAACATTTTCTGATTGGTCTTACCTATCCCATGGCTGATAATTGTATATTAGCCCTAGTGAGAAGAACTGTGATCATACCATAGATAATTTGGATAATGTAAGGGATGCAGCATTTAAGAACTGCCTGTATTCATTAGTGACATGAGGGGCAATCCTGGGGTACATTTTCTATTACCCATCCTTAGATCTAAGTTGCATTTAAATATGGATGAGCTTTGTTTTATTCTTATGGATTGTCTGTTCTGAAACAGTGGTAGCCTCTGTGATATATATCCATCTCTCCACAACATTCAGTTTAGATACCTGGACTGAGTATTTATGATGCCATTTGACTTGCTGATGTTCAGTAGGTCGATCTGTATTAGGTCGCAGGATGCCTGGTATGTCGGACATGTCACCTCTAAGCACTCTGTAGGATAGTGAGTATAGTAATAAATCTTTGAGGTGGTCCTTTCAAGACCTATTGTTTAGGACTTGTATCCTTTTAGTAAGGTAACTCTGAAGGTATTCCAATTGTTGCATGAGGCTGGACAGATACATGTGAAAGTGGGCATCATACACAATGGTTGACCTAATGAGAGCTTTGTAAATGGGGACAACAACATCTCTAGATCTAGTCACAATTAATTTGTTTATAAGCTGTGCAATATACAAAGGCTTTCTTATGACTCTGAGCACATGTTGGTCAAAAGTTAGGTCACTGTCCACACAAGTTCTCAAATGCAAACAATTGGGTCAGTTCTCAGAAAGCATTGTCATGATTTTGACACCAGTTATTATTTGGGACAAACCTTCCTGCATGATGGTTAATTCATTTGGGGTTTCAATAACTGCTCCTAGTCTGCAGTCATCTCAGACTTAGCTGGCCAAAGCCTTTTGGTATTTGCTTTTACTTTTGAGATGTATATGCCAAGCAGAAAAAGTCATAGCACCGAACCCTGGGGGACTCCATTGGTGACCGGTCTCTTCCCCTATTTTGATCTCTTGCATTCTGTGAGCAAGTTGGCAATCCAGCTAGTAATGCAAGTGTTTGCTCCTACATTATTTATCTTTTGTACTACACCTGAGTAGGGGATTGTGTCAAAAGGTTTGGCCAGGTCAAGGTAATGTGGTGTGAAGTATTTTACCTTCGTCCATTGCTTTGGTAACAAGAGTAATGCTTAAAACTTACCCATGATTTTGCCCATTTCACACTTTCCTCTGGGCTATTTTCAAACACATTTTTAGGGTCCTGCATACATGTATGCATTCTTTGATTCACCTTCCCGATTGTATTAAATTATATTCCTTGCATAATGCAGCATCAGTTGTTAGAATGGGTTTTAAATTTGTAGTTTTGAACAGTCTTCTAGTAAGCAGTGAAACAAACTGCATGAACCAATAATGACAAAACTACCCATTTCAGAAAATTAGAACCATAAAAGGCCACTCAAACTTCTGTCATTACAATCCACCAATATCAGTAAATATGCAAAATGTCTGCAGAAGTAAGTCATCTAAATAATTCCACATTAAAAAGATCTCTAACTAATGAAGAGGTTGCTGCTAGGACACAACTTTATATGTCATTGTTTCATCTACGAATAAAGTGGCTGTTCCCCTTGAAAAATAAATCACCTATGTTACATTAAAAAAATGATAAGCTAGAAATATTGCAATAATGGATGGCTAACAGGTTCACACTTACTAGGTAACTCCTCCAAAGGACATTTACAGAAATGCAGCATCCACTCCCTTTAAAGTACTACACAGTACAGTATCAGCGATCCATCTGCATACTGTGGGAGTAGAACCCACACCCTTCTGCATCAAAAGTAAAGCTACTACCTGATGTACTACTAACAATGCAAACAGACTTGTAATAAACAGCACTAAACTTCTCTTCCTCTGAAGCTCTCAGCTCCTTGTAAATGTTTTTATTTAACATTTGTTTACCAGGAAAGTCTGAGTTGGAACAAAGCCAATTTTCAGCAGAGGCATGGGGAGAAATTAGCACCGATTGGAAACAAACACAGGGAAGACATACAGACTCTGCACAGAAGGCACCCCAGCCAAGAATCAAAACAGAGAACCTCTTGCTATGAGACAACAACACTACCACTGCACCATCCACTTGACACAACTAAATCTCTTAATTTCACAACAGAAGAAATTTGGAAAAAAAACAAAATTTATTTGGGGTGGGGGGTGGCAAATGCCCAAAACCAGGGACACATTTTAAATATTGCTTGTATAATCTTAGAAAGTTGCTAAAGTAGTGTTTTGTGTTACCATGTGTTTCCAAAGATTTGCCAGAAAACCACAAATTTAAAAAGGAACAGACCAAAAGTATGAGCCAAATATTCTGTGAAAATCTAGACAGCTGAGAGCTATGGACTCAACTCCCTGAATCCCAAGTGGTGGTGTGGGTAGGGAATGCAGGCTGTTGTACCTATGGTACAGGGTTTGAGGCTGTTTAATTCTAGCCACCAGTGGGCATTTCACACACAAACCTATTCCTAAAACATATATAAACAAATGGTGCACAGCCTTTCTTCCTAAAGCACATATAAACAAATGGAGCACATCCTTTTATAAAGCATATATAAACAAAAGGGGCACAGCCTTTCTTCCTAAAGCATATATAAACAAATGGACCACAGCCTTTCTTCCGAAAGCATATATAAACAAATGGAGCACTTCTCCTTACCGTGAGCAATGATGTGATCAGGAATATTTTATTTCCCACGCACATTTTACGTTAGCGTGTGACACACGCATGAGTCCTCTGTTGGGTCCTCCTTAAAGAGCAACAGGTCTTGCAGGTGTAAAAGTGGGAGGGGTTGCTCCCTCCCCCTCGCTCTATGGTTCCAGTGCCTATGTGGATATTATGGGGACTCATGGTTACCCCAAGCATCACAAATAAGAGATTCTGTTATATATTTTCAGCTGGGTATAGTATACATTGGAAATATTGGCAGACATAGATGCTAATTTCATCTTAAACCTACTGACCTGTTTGTGTAAGTATTGTGGGGTAAAGCAGTTAAAGATTATCCCCTATCACCCCACAAGCAAATTGGTAGAAAGGTTTAACTCTTTCAACCATGCTAAAACCTCTACAGTCTTATTCAAGTGGCAGTGGAACAATTACCTGCTCCAACTTAATCTGTTGTGTACACACAGCTCCCCCAACAGTCCATTTTTTTTTACATTTCAGTTACTTTATCATTACTTGGTGGAGGCGGAGGTTTATTCCATGATGGGTAGAAAGCTGACTGTGATTTCCACAAAGAATCTTTTGTAAAATATGTCCTATATTTCAGGACTATGCTAAAGGACTTCATGGGACTGGCACAGGAGTATTTAGAAAAAGAACAGCAGTAACAAAAGCTGCAGTATAACGGGTGAGCTAGAGACTGAGAATATACAGTTGGAGAAAAGGCAATGGTGTGTGAGAGGGTCTGTTAGCGGCTGTGAGATTCATGGTGATGTTGCCAGATAGGAGGAAGAAACTCAGGCTCTACTATGGTACCATGATAAACCCTACCATGATAGACATATTGGCACTTATTATCTGCAGTGGGATATACGAGGAATCAGAGATGGAGCTTGCGGTGGACTTTTTCACTGAGGCTCATTGCAATACTTGAGTCAGTGAGGCAGAGTTTTCACATGAGCTGTCCCCTTGCCAGATTCAGAAAATCAAAGAAGTGCTATAGAGTTTGAAGGCATGTTTGATATCAATTGATTAAATACAAAGTGGACACAGGCAGACATGTAGTGAGCTAATCTGGTGTCTGGTGCCATTTCCCAAGCTGGTGCCCCTCCCAAATTTAAGTTGAGATGTAAAAAAAAAAATCCTCTTGGACTTGAGGAGAACTTCAGTTCTGACTGCAAATGCAATAACGCATTCATTTTTGAATGTCAATAATGGAACTGAAGATCAATCATCTTCTGCCAATCACATCCTAACACTCTGCATGTAGGGCAGCTGCCCCCTTTGCTCCTCTCAAGCTACATCTCCTGACATAGTAACCCAGCAACCAAAATGGTTCCATACTAAGTAAGTCAAGCAAATAATGTGAGAGGGACTTCAGGAAATTCTGGATCTGGGGAAATCTCAGATGGGTCTCACCAGTAGTGCTGGTGCCAAAGAATGTGGCAGCAACAGGTGCTATGTACACTCTAGGAAAATAAATAAATAGAGATGAAGCCTTACAGCAGTTTGGTGGTGATAAGTATCTGACTATTACTGACTTAAACCAAGATTACCGGCAAATATCCTTGACACCTTCATCATTAAAGTGATCAAACTCTACTACCCTTTCTGGGATTGCACAGATTTACTAAAATGTCCATTGGGATGAACAATGAAACAACAACTTTCCAGAGGCTATTAGGCTACAACCTGGCTGTAGGCTGAAAACCATGTTTTTGCTTTATATAGATGATACTACAATCTAAATGCAGTCCTTCCAGGAACATATTTTGTGTATTAGGAAGTTGCTGAGCAAGCTAAATTGGGTAGGGTTAACTGTCAAGGCAAAGAAATGCTTGGTAGGAATGGCAAAATTCCTTGCCTTGTTCTTCTGGCGAAAGATGGCAAACTATGTCTAGAGCCTACTAAGATGGAGGCTATTCAGTCATTGCTTTCCTATTACCAAGAAGGAGGTGAGCATATTGTTTGGGATGCTGGAGCATTATGGAAATCTTGCCCCTCATTGCAGCATAATAAACACTCCTTTTATAGACTTACTTGAAGGAACAGACTAAATATGTTTATTTGGGTAATGACTTTTTAAATCTGCATTCTGAATCCTCAAGAAGACCTTGAGGTAACCCCCTATAACAGTCATTCCTAACTATAGTCAATAGTATTTCAAGCAAGTCTGTGTCTATAGTTGTCTATAGTCAAGCAACTGAAGTTATCCAGGTCTTTGTCAATGTAAATGATCATTCAGTCTCAGTTGCTGAAGTTAGGCACAGGAGGATTCACATGCAGCTGGAGAAATCAACGTATGGCAATAGTTTGGGCTCTTAAAAACTTCAGTCTTACCTACAAGGTAGAAAACACAAAGTAGTCACAGATCACATTACCTTACGGTGTTTATTCAGGGCCACAGGGCAAATATGTAAGCTTCTCAGATGGAGTTTGGAATTATCCAAAAATACAAGAATCCAGTGCAGCTGTGGTGCCACTATACAAATGCCAATGGTTTGCCAATGTAGGGTACTAGATAGTTTAACTAAAGGAATATACCTTCAATATATGCTGCATCTTTGCAGTGGTTAAATAAAGCTTGCTAGAGGTCTATAAAGGGGAGAATTGTAAAAAAAAAAAAACAGTATAAAACTGAGTTTTTCTTTTAATAAATACTAAACAGAGACAAATGGTACCGCACTCCTGAGTGTGCTACCTTTGAAAGAAATGCTAAACCAATGCCCCATCTGCCTGAGTTGGTGGTAGTGAAGGTAGATGTAAAAGACCCCATGGCTCTTACCTAAAAAAAGAGTAGGCAAAGTTCCATGATGCTTAGGCCAAATTTACCCTAGACAGTATGAATACCACCTTGGGTCTCGCCTGAAAAAAGGACACTGACCTACTGAGACTAACCCAGTCAACAAAGTATAAATAAAATGAAATGAATGAAGTAAAATAAAAACAGGAGATTTATCTAAACTGCAGTGCAAACTAAATATTTCCCACTATTGCCTCCTTTCAGGAGTTTTTCCAAGTCATGTCACTCTTCCTGAAAAGCTAAATGCAGCATTACAGATAGTACAGTAAACTCTCAGTTAACTGGCACCCACTGGGACTGATAGATGCCGGATAACTGTAGTTTCTGGTTTCTTGAGATTTACTATTAAAAATAGGTCTGATTAATACTGTACCCTGTACTATTTATTTGGTTTGACTTGTTCTCAGGTTGAGGAGAGAGGGAATTTATTCCTATCTTCCTTTTCTAAACTCTAAAACTCTAAAAGTGTAAGGTATGTTTCTGCGGGGGGGGGGGGGGACAGAAAGTGCAACACATGAAAATTGTACTGTATTTCTTTGCTATTTTTTTGCTGGTTGCTTGAGTTCCGGTTAATGGAAAGTTTACTGTATTTATTTTTCTCCTGGATGCAGTTGACTTTATGGAATTTGGGCAATGAAAAAACACTTTTCATGGAATTGCAAATGAGAAGATAGCCCACTGCCCACAGTCAGTGATCTTTTGTCAGTAATTATTGCCCGCAAGTCTTTTTTTAATTGCTAAATGGTCTTAAAAGACAGCCATAGATTACAGTTATCTTTAGCTACTGGTAGCAGCAGATCTAGCTAGCGCATATTCAATATTTTTTTAATGTTATCTGTCTGTTCAAAACCTTGTATATCTCCCTTTTCACACATATATTGTTATATTTACTTTTCAAAGTGCAATTTTTAAGTAAAGAATTTCATTATTCACTTTCAAAAGCTTGTGGTGGATGGGTACAGACAGCTACACAAAAGTGGCACTGTTGTCATCCACCTTTTGAAGAAACGTTTAGATATAGCTACAATAAGTTAATAGTATGTCTGGCTCATTTTAATAATGCACAGTAACTAGGTGTGACAGACTGGCTTAACTGCTGGCATTGTTTTACTGAAAAGGCAAGAAGTGTTGTGGCACATTGAAAAGTATAATTAGACACTCATACAAATAAATGTGTTGGTGTGAATACAGTAGTTTTAACCATGGTTTGTCTACTTTTGGTAAGGGGCACTGGACTGACACTGAGGTAAAGGAAAATATAGGAATATATTGGTTATGTTTTTTGCATTCTAGTGGCACAGTGTGAACCTTATTTGAGTGTGGCAGGTACTGGCCAAGGCTACAAGCAGCATTCATTTACCATAGACTCTTAAGGTTGGGCATTTCAAATATACTGAGTGTGGTAGAGGTAAATAGGCAAATACTAGACTACCAGTCTGCAGACTATTACAAGTTAGTCAACAACCAGTGGTCAGAATAAAATCATGTACCTTGTATCTGTGAGCTAAAGAACTTAAGCATTATGCCAACCCCACCCCCATATGATTTGTAAGTCCATCCCTGACAGGACCTTTTTCTTGAACACTAGCATTGTTATAATCCTCTCAAAATCACTACTGGCATAAAGGCTTATGATAAAATGGCCGGATTTTTACTTGAGCTTTATTTATTTTCATTACTTGTCCTGGTTATCTGTTTAATCCAAATCAGGGTGATGTAGAGTCAGACCCCATCCTGGTAATCAGTGTGCATTCAAGGCAAATTAACTAATTTAGAATAGGACACAAATCCATTTAAGGATGCATACAATAACTATCATGTGAGCACACACCAACAGTGTGGAATGCCAATTTTCCTACATTTTGAGAACACAGAGGAAATTCATAGAGACACAGGCAGGATATGCATACTTTGCAGAAAAAGCAACCAGCTAAGATTTGAACTGCTAAACCAAGTATTGTAAGGCAGAAGTGCTAACAGCAGCACCTTTCTTGGTCTAAAAACATCACAGCCTAATACAGTTGTGAAGTTTATGGTAACATGTGACCTTCCCCTTAAGTCTTTACACACTAACATTTATATGTTCTAGAAGCAGAAACATTTCTCATCAGATGTAAAAAATGCAAGTTCATGTGAGGCAGACAGTCTTCCACTAAAGTATCTGCATCCAGCAAATGAAATTATTGCTCTACCATTACCATGGCTCACAAGCAAACCTGTATGTTAAGGAAATAAAATCTGTTTTTGGAAAAAAATTTATAGTGCTGGTTCACAGAGACAAAGAGATAGTGAAAGTAGTTAGAAAATATTTTTTTTATTTAGCTTTCTGGGTAAGTCATTGTTGTTTATTTGTTTCGTTGGTTGGTTGTTTTTTTTTTTTTTTTTTGAAAATGTGGTTTAAATTTGTTGCTTTAATTACATCATTATGGGTTTCTTATGGATACTTAACATGATTTTAGAGGTTGTTATGGAGCAGACAATGTACTAATTAAAAAAACCTAACTATATACCAGAAAGGCTTGAAAAAGAAACAACTGCAGGAGATGTTTTACTCACTTTTTAAAGACTTTTGAAACATTTAACCATTATTTTTCAAACACTATTGTGTCAACTTTAATGCTGGCATTATGAGGTGGTTGATTATTTTTTATCAAATAAGTAACATAATAAAAAAATGGGTTCATGTATTCTTTGATAATGAAATGGTTATCTCAGGTATTCTGCAGGGTATAATTTGCTATTTTACTTTTTATTTACCTATTTGTTACCAGTATGCACAGACATTCTAAAGAAGCTCATATGACACAGTATGTAGATGATATTTTCGTTTTCCTGTACTTCACAATTTCAGTGCAAATGTCAGGAATGTTTTTAACATACTTGAATATTGTCTGTACATCTGAGTTCTACTAAATTGTTACCTAGAAAATCATTTAGAATAGATAAAACAATTTAATATGAACATTTTCATCAGCCAATTGTGGCCTCTCAGCACCCACTATTAATGCCTTTACTAAGACATGACTAATTTATACTTCACTCGTGGAACCTTATTTAAAAAAAAACTAACCTGTGGTTTATATAATTAATTTAAGTAGATACGATATCAACTTTTTGATGGCATTATCCCCTTCTCACCAAGCTGATACTGATATATTATACAACAAAAGGTCATTAGTATTCAGAAACTAACAAGTTGATTGGACACTCAGTCAACATGCCCATTGTAAATCGAGCATATCCCATTAGAAAGAAGTCTGACCAAAATATGCTCTTTAATGTTATTGAAAAGACTTTTTTAAGAGAAACAGTGCTAAATATTATAAAAAACAGGGAAGTTCTGCAAAAATGTAAATAGTTGAAATGTATGGTTACTGACTGTATGATTGATCATACTAGTGGTTACATTTTCTCTTAACTATCCATCTTTTTGCAGAATATACCTGATTTTCCTCATATTTTTTGCCACATCCCTTGTAAAATCTTTGCTTTTGAACACACACTTTTAAAAACAAAACCATCCTCATCTACCCTATTGCACTATACTGATATATTGTGCAAGTGTGCAGACGTACATGTGTCATGCATATGGAGTACATAGTACTTTGCCAGAAAACCACACATTTTACGATAAACATATTGAAAATATGAAGTGAAAATGTGGACAGGTAAGAGATATGTTTCTGAGATGTTACTGATGTCACATTTTGTCAGCAATTTCAGTTTACCAAAGCTGACAGGTACTTTAGTTCTCCTTGCACAGAGATGATTGTATGTAGAATTTAATTATGTATACAGCTATTCCAATAAGAATAGATATGTTTATATATATATATATATATATATATATATATATATATATATATATATATATATAGGTAGCAGTGGCATTTAGAGTACGCTGCTTTCTAATATTTATTTTTCAGCCAGGTCTGTTTTCCATAATGAAAATCACTGACAAGTATGACAGTGGCAAATAACATCCTTCTAAAGTTATTTGTCTTGGGACAAGCCAAACTATTACCTCTGCAAAAGTTTCAGGTCCAACACAAGAAGAAGAAGGAAATCTAAAACTCTGCAAATATTTCTCCTAAGGGAGAAGCCAAACAATAAGGAAGATAGGTTTCAGAAGAGGTTGATGTGGTATAGTAGAAAATGCTTGAAAAAATGGTCTCTCTTGCCAGTTGCAGTCTTCATGTACTGTCAGTTGTGCAACAGATGATACACTTGCCTTTGGTGCAGAAGGTTGTGGATCCTATTCTTCCACCAGATAGATAGATTTCTGACACTGCAATGCAGGGTAAGGATTGTTTTGTACTCCTGAGTGTGTTGTCCTTCAGATAAGATGTTAAACTGAGGTCTCATCTGCTAGAGTTGGTGGTAGCTCAGGTGGATATAAAAGATCATATAACACCTATCAAAAAGAGCAGGGGGTTTTATCATTTCTTTTGGTACGTTTTCCCATGATTTTACATAATATTATTTCATTACATTATACCACATCATTCTATTCTTCTCTATATCATCAACTTTCATTTTCCATATTAGTATTTTTTGATTATATAAATGAAGAGATTAAAAATTATCTTTATTTCTTTTCTTATTCTCATCTCCTAATTGTTTTATACTTGTATTTGAATATTTTCACTATTAATTTCTCATCATCTTCATCTACCCACTTTAATACTCTATACAAGTTTAAAGAAGCAGAATAAACAACTCGATTTAATAACATTGATCTCCATTCATCTTCATTCATATACAATACACCTCTTTTCAGTGGGTTCAGTCTTGAACTCCATATGAAAGAAAACACTAATTGCACATTTTTTCTCATATTTTTCTGGGATCATATAAATATCTGACATTATGCTATTTTCCCATTAAAACAGAATTTATCAGATAAATCTTTTTCTTGAATGCTAATCTCCAAGTCCTTGACATAAGACATATATTTTTTTCATTTCTTTTATCAAAGCCTCCCATTGCCTCATAACTGCATCATTTTTCCAAACTGTATCCATAACAAAAATAATTCATTCATTGAAAAATACACCCCTCTAGTTTTTACATCACCCAAACCCTTATTTTTGTCTTTATTCAAGGTAATTCCCATTTCCTGCAAATATCCATTCAGACAAACTAGTGCTTTCATCATCCATATTTTGTTCTTAGCAACCACTACTATATCATCTGTGTATGTCCAAACTACTTGAATCACCACTTCCTTTTGCATCACATATCGACCATCATTCATTTTATAAGATACTTCCTTCACTATCACATTCATTACTAATGCAAATAACATCCAATTCATGGGACCTACTTGTCTTATACTACAGTTCATGCATATCTCTTTACTCATGCTCCAATTCACTAACAATCTCACTCTATTACTTTGATTTGCTGACATATATACTCTCCTAATTCCACCACCTCTTGAACACTTTTCCAAAGTTTCCCACAAACAATTATGTCCTACTATATCAATTGTCTTAGTAATATTACCTACCATAAGTTTAACATCTTCTGTTTTATTTATATCATCCACAATTTCCTGAACCACCAGTAATAATGTCTGGCATTCCTTCCCTTTTATACCATATATACCTTTTTCCATAATGTCTTTCAACTTTCCTCCCATTCTATTCTGTATTATTCTCATAAAAAATACAATCTGTATTATTTAATAAATGTCTCTAATTTTATTTTATTCTTTTCATCTTTCCTCCATATAAATTGTATACATTTTATATATAATGCTTCATAAGCAAACACTTCTTTCAACCATTCATTCAAAACATTTACAAAAAACTCTCTTTGCCAGTTCCTTAATTTCTTGGACATTTCATACCCAGTTCCATATCAACCTGATAGTGAATCAACAGTTACTTTCCTAAGTACTTCATCAAATTCACTAATAGTAATTTCTTTTTCAAATTCTTCATTAACTCATTTTTAACTTTCTATTCTCTCTTATATTATTTTTACTTTTATATATAGTTTCTATATGCTGTACTACAGAATTCATAATTGTCTATTGTACACTTTTTACCTCTTCTTTTACATTTTTCATTTTCCACATTATACTAATAACATCCTTTACAATTTTAACCAAATGTACAATGACCTCCCCCTTCTCTCTTGTAAATAAAACATCTGTTTAAACAGTAATGTCTTATTTTTTTCTTGATTTATTTTATATGTTTTGTTTACCATATCATAATACTCTCTTGTGTTCAGCACTAAATTACACAATATATCTCTATGAATCTTTCCATACTCCACTTTCTCTTCCTTTTCTACATTATCCTGCCATTAGAAAAAAAAAACTTGTACTTGTTTTTAAATTCAGTCCACCATTCACACCAATATTTATAAAAGTCCTTTATGGTTATATGACCCCTCCACAACTGCAATGCCTCCCACTCTACAAATTCATCCCACAATTTCTTATTTATTGTTTTGGTTCCCTTTCCTATTGTAACATACCCCTTTTCTTCCATTGCCTACATGCATATTGCTAAATGAGCTGGAATAACCCTCTCTACTTTATCAAAATCTGCTACACCCAAACCTTCTGATAGTACAAAGTAATCAATTTCAGATCCAATTGCAAACCAGTATTACAAGTCCACTGACTTTTATCCACACAACTAACTTACCACATTTTATCACTTTTTGTATTTTTAACATCCTCAGCTGGTCTACCCACCATCTCCCCCAAGAAACTATCATTTTAGGTGATTTCAATATTGACTGGCAATCCTGTTCTGGCAACCATCCAACCCATCATGTAAACCTTCATGGCTTCACCCAACTAGTCCAGTCGCCAACCAGGATAAATAAAAACTCCAGCAAGCACACTACCCTGGACTGGATACTAGTCAGTAAGGACCCCCAGTCATATATAACAGGCTGCTTATCAGATAGCCTCAGTGATCACTCCCCAACATTCCTACTCAAAAAATACCTATAACAAGTTAAACCTGTCATCTACCGTCAAATACGTAAAAAACTAAACTTTAACCCACTCAAATTCATCTCATCCCTCAAAGAATGTAACTGGCATCATCTAAAGTACCTCAGTCTTGATGATGCAGTTGAATTTTTTAATACTACCGTCCTGAGCATCCTTAATTACCATGCCCCCATAAGACTTTCCAGAATCAAAGCACAACCCTCCCCATGGCTACAGAAAACCACTAAGTCAGAAATGAAAAACAGGGATAAAGCCTGGGAGCACTGGCACAAAACCAAGACCCCCTCAACTAGACAGAAATTCCTAGAACTACGCAATAGAGTCAAAAAGCTAATAAAACAGGACAAATTCCAATACTACCAGTCTGCCCTAGACTCCTCTCAACACAGCCCCAAACAATTCTGGTCCTCCATAAACTCCATCCTCCACCCAGGTAAAGTCAGTACCCCTCCTCCTAACATCCCTCACACCTCAGAAAATATTGCTACCTCATTCAACACACACTTCACACAAACCATACTATCACTAGCTAAACAACACAACCCCCCCCTCCAACCCACACCTTCAACTAGTAATCTCCCCACTGCCTTCTCTTTTTCTCCTGTACCTACCTCCAACATAAAAAAACTCTTAACTAAACTTAAGCCCACCAGATTAGCAGCAGACAACCTCCCAAGTGAATACCTACAAATCGCAGCTGATGCTCTGGCCTACCCAGTATCCATCTTGATTAACCGATCTCTGTCAGAAAGTTACATTCCCACACTGTGGAAAGTATTACATATAATTCCCCTCCACAAAGGCGGACTCTCCACAGAACTAACCAATTACCGCCCCATTGCTATTCTCTCTCCACTCTCCAAAATACTAGAGAGATGCATACACTCTCAGGTCTCAGACTACCTTCTTAATAACAACCTCCTTTCCAATACTCAGCATGGTTTCCGACCAAACCATAGCACCACCACTGCCTTACTCTCCTTTACTAACACTATCCTTCAGCATAAAAACAATGGCTATCTCTCCTCTGCTACTTTCCTAGGCCTATCTAAAGCATTTGACATGGTCCCACACAAACAACTTATCTCTGTCCTCAGTAACCTATCCTTCTCACAATCAGTCACCAACTGGTTTCAGAGTTAACTGTCTGACCGCCAACAATCTGTTGTATGGCAGAATGACATATCTCCCCAACTACCTGTCTCCATAGGGGTTCCCCAAGGATCCATCCTTGGACCCCTACTCTTCTCTGTTTTCACCAATAATCTAGCCTCTGCCACCAAACATGGCACACTCATACAATACGCAGATGACTCAACCATCATCTGCTCAGCCCAGTCCCTACCCAAACTGCAAAAAGTCACACAGGAAGCCTTTTCCTCTGTTGAAACTTGGTTATCCGATGCCCAATTAATATTCAACCGAAACAAAACTAAACTACTCATCTTCCAACCCACCAAACATACTCAAAACAACTCTCACTTTAACATCACAGCAAAAGACAACACCACTATATACCCAACTGAACGCACCAAATTGCTAGGAGTGGAAATAGACAATAAACTAAAATTTAACATTCACATATCCTTGACCATAAAAAAAGTCCACAAAAAACTAGGAGCATTATACAGAAATAAGCAACTTCTCACCAAAGCAGCAAAGATTTCAATAGCAAATTCCCACCTTATCTCCACCCTACTTTATGCCTGTCCAATATATACCAACCTAAGGCAATGCAATCTAAACAAGCTAGAGACCTGCTACAACAAAATTGCCAAATTCGCCACAGGGGCATCCTACCGTAGTCACCACTGTCTCTCACTTGCTGAACTGGGCTGGCTTGAACTCCCTCACCTCCTTCAATGGTATCAAGTCTCACTCACCCACAAACTAGTAAATCATTCACTAAATGTCCCATCCCTCCAGAATCTACTCCAACCCTATTGCACCACCAGACCACTAAGATCCAGCAACAAAAATCACTTGCAGATCACTAAAGCCAATAACTCTGCTGGTGAAGCACTATTCTCTTGCACCATAGCCAAATTATGTAACTCCCTCCCATCCACAATTACCTCCGTGCCATCATGCACCCACTTCAAAACTTTACTAAAAGCGCACCTAAAAACATGCTGGCTATGCCCTTGCAACTCCCACTCTAATATCACCCTCCCCATCCAACCACTACCTTTCTTTCCACTCCACTAACTACTTTGATTATAGCAAGCCAGTACTTATTATACAGCAGGAACTTCTTCTTGTAACATTTGTTAATGTCTGTTATGTACTTCACATATAAAGATTCTAGTTGTCTACTGATGTACTATGTTCTTCATCTGTAAATATGTTGTAAGTAATTGCTATGTAAATTGTTAATCGCTATGTAATCCAATGTAACTACTGTCTGTTTATTTTAACTGTGGAGCTTTTCTCCCCGGGCCTCCGCTGAAAATGGACCTACGTCCAGTCGGACACTCCCGTTCAACAAATATAAATAAATAAATAAACATCTCTCCATTTCATTTTAAGTTTTCCTCTTAAATCACAATGAAAGACCCCTGCAATAAAAAATGTCATGTTAACCACCACAGTAACTAATAGTTGATGAAACAGATTCGATGCCTTTCCTTGCCATTTATATATTCATATAATGCTATAATTCTATAAACATATTCTATCTACCTCACATCCACAACAGTTACCCTTAAAATCCATACCAACATTACATGTAATAGTCTTACTTTTTTATATACAATACAGCTACTACAGAACAGCATTAAATTTTTAAATTCCATATTATTTTTCACCCCACAATTTTTCTGTTTTCAATCTTTCTTCACTTGTCAGGAACCTTATATCCCCTATAAGAATAATATCTACATCACATTTAACACACCATTCCAGTATCCTTCTTATAATATTAATAATACTACTCACATTTACTGAAAGCACTCTACAATTATAACTTCCTTCTTTTTAAGGGAAGTATTTTAAATGCTTGATTTCTTATTCTGTATTTTTATCCCAATGTAATATATATTTTTTGGAGTTTCCCCCAGATTTACTAATCTTCCATGCAGAACTAATCTAGTCCTGCATGGAAGTGGCAGTTTAGGAGGAGGATGGCAGCGTGCCATGCATATTAATGAAGGCGCGCTGCCTGACCTCCTAATCCTACATGGAGTGTGGACGAGTGCAGGGGGCGTGTCTGAGAGCAGAGCTCTCAGAATAAACACACTCCTGCAAAGTAGAACATCAGAAACTGTAAATAAATGAGCGAGACCACTCATAGGTGTCCTCATATCCCCACCAAAAGTCCCCCATGTGTACAACAGGAACAGTACATATAAGTAAAATGAAGAAACCCTTTTATTTTTTTTTAAAACCCCGGGTACAGCTAACCGTAGGTGAGCGGGTTTGCCTATTGCTTAGCTATGGTTAAAGCAGTTTAAAAAGCTGAAGAGGATAACAAGGAATATATAAGCAAATGAAGCAGCACAGCAATAGTGTAGTGGTCAGAGCATCCGCCTAATGAGCAGGCATTCCCGGTTTGAGTCCCACTGCAGCACATTCCATTTTCTATGTGAAATCTGTATATGAACATTTTTTGACATTCTTTTGCAGTATAACCTACTAAATAACATTTAAATGTGAACCAGAATACTGCATTAAATGCACATGTGAAGTGTCAGTGTCATAATGAATAAGGCACTAGTAAGCAGGTGTAAGCACAAATAAGCAGTAGTAAGCATATATAAGCACTAGTAAGTGTGTTTAAGTGCATTTGCATGGGGGTAAGCATTGCCTACACAGATTAAGCAAAGTAGAAGCTAACTGAATGTAAGAAACTGTAACCGGAGGTTAGCATTGCTTAGCTCTGTGCAAACTTGCACACACCCGCTTACAACTGCTTTAAAGTACCTTAATCACTCTGTACCCAACAGCTTGTGTTCTGCCCATCAACAAAATAAACAGCTTCTGCAAGGCTCAAACTCAGGACCGTGTCACCCACAGTAGTTAACCACTAAGCTATCATAGCAATACATATAAATGAGGTATCAGCAAGATAATCCTCACCACAGGAAAATCAAATCAAACATGTGAACTGAATCTATGTACAGTGTGATGTTGTATAACCTGCCACAGAACATAAATATGTGAACTGGAGTACTGCAGTAAGAATAGATTTGAGGTGTTATTGTAATAAAATGTAGAAGTCCCCAGGTCCCAATAGAGTGTATGTACACATGAATCACGGATACCAGACACATATATAACCTGTAATGAATAAAAAATCACTGCCAAAAGGCAAATATAGTGCTAATTAACTATTAAGCAATGCCAACCACAGCACAACTCAACTGAGTAAGTGTAAGCAATGTGTAGAGAAGCCAATTCAATCTGCCCAGTGGTATACCTCTTTAAACAATGCCAACCTTAGGTAAGCAGGTTTGCCCATAGCTTAGCCTTTTCAAAACTGGCCAGTCATGGAAAGGTGCGGGAAATCAGCCCTACTTAAACCCAAGAGGTGGGAATACAGCTCATAACTGGTTGTAGCTTCCCCTTGCAGACACTATGGCAGTAAGGGGAGAAGGAGTGTGCTACCGGGCGCAGTGCTGGTGCATCCAGGAGTCCAAGGCCATGGCTGGACTCCTAGTTAAAGACCATGCACAGAGACTGTTGCAGGACCAGTACCAGGGCTCCCAATATAAGGCGTAGGCCTGGGACCATCTTGCCCGTGACCACACCAGTGCCACTGGCATACCCTGAACTGGTGAGCAGGTCAGGCACCACTATGCCAACCTGAAGCGGTAGAAGGGGGACCTCTTGGAGAAGTGGCTCCAAGAGGCTAGAGCATCATGGGATGTCCCAGCTATATGTAAGTATCAGTCCACTACCTGTTTAATAATGGCCAGGCTCAGGTATATCATGGATAGGTATAGCTAAATATTCCTCTTATGTCCCCCACAGCTGCAATGGAGCAGGCAGTGAACCTGGAAGTCCACATCTGCCACCTGGCATGTTTGCGACGTGAGGCAGGTCAGTAATACTCATGCTTTTACTGTCATAGGAAATAAAAATAAAAGTAGTAGTACAGTAATTGCTAGTATAAAACCTGTATTGTTCAAGGCAAATACTGCATACACTAGAGAATATGGCAGGAAGAGTCTATTATTGTTAGTATGGCAATAAAAGTGTAATACCCTGACAAAACAGTTCTAACAGCTGGACTGTATGTGTATATTCTGGCATCATATGGTAATGTAGATTTGCAATCATGTAATACTACTGTAGTATTAAGCACAGTTACCCATACCATGCACCATAATGTGAATGCGTAGGAATGCCTGTATATGACAGGTGTAATCCCCAGAGGTCATTCAGTACAACTGAGAGACACATAGACAGTAAACAGGGGAAATGCAGACAACAAAACCCAAATAGCACATGCAACTGAGATGTGAACTGTTATTTTATTAGCACACACAGCCACAGTTTGAATCCTGCCAGTGGTAGTAGTCTCCATACAGAATTATACACCATGACTGTACAGATATGTCCTGACTGTCTATTAAAGGGGCCCATATCTAATGCCTATCAACATGTCCCCCTGGGAAATCCATGGGATGATCCCAGCTGTATAGGCAGCAAACAGGAAATACAACTAATTGACACATATCTATGACAACAAACCTGGCACACTAGCAACTCCCCAATACCTTATGTGACTAAGAAGCTACGTATGTCCCATTTACACCCCAATCTGTTAAGCTGTGGTCAGAGTGTGTACAGTAACAGAGTGAGATGTATGTGCGTAATACTAATGTGTAATCTGGAACCTTGTGTGGCAACAGTCAGGTAGTGCTAACAAGCATTGCTCCCACAGGTATGTTGGATACGAACACTGTGCTGTGAAATACAGACCAGTATAACCTGTACTGGTACCGTCCACCCTGGTATTGTAGGGGACTGTGAGTGTTGCAGTTTCTCCGAATAATAAAGTATCAGTGGTCACTGTCGACCACACTGTGCTACATAATATAACGGTGTAGGAAAGCATGTACATGTGTGTGTCAGGTCACTAAAGGTGGAAGACGGCAAAAGTCTAGATATGTCCGGGCATACCAGCATGTGGTCAACACATGGCCAGAGTCTGTGCAGAAAGAGTTGGATAGGATAGTGCAAAACATCAACCTGGAATCCCACTGTATGTGTACAAACAGTTAGTCAGTGTTAACAAACATTCACTCCACAGGTAAACCAGGTAAGAGGTATATACTGCAGGTAAAACCGGTTCATGTGCAATGATGTTGACAGCCATATCATTCTCCAATATAGGTCTATAGGGTAGTGTAGTAACACTTGTAAGGTACAGATAACAGCACTGACTAGGAAACTAATGTGGAGTACAGGAATATACTACTTGTTAACTGACAACTTTCTCTCCCCCCACCTTATCTCCAACAATAATCAACATACCCACCCCAACTGGTATGTACTGACTCTGATAATGGCCAATCGTTTGATAAATATTCTAATGGTTCCCATGCATGTGCCATATTGAATTATTCCAGCATTGTTGGCACAGTGCCATCAATGTACCTGCATGCTGTTCATATTACCATTGTGGTCCCATATATGCATGTGTTCTGTTTGCTATGCAACTGTTCAGTATCTGGTGTCTGGGTTAATGGGAATATCTATGCATGCTGTTATACCTAACCCTGGAATGTGTTAACTATAACTAACCCATATATGATGTTGAAATCTAAACATTATAGCATGCTTGGGAAGTCTGGTCCCAGCAGACCCACCTGTCCCACCTCAGCTGGCCGAGGCACCGGGCACCAACATGTCTGGAGGCAACCCCGCACCTCTCTGTCCATTGGTCCTGCACCACCTTTGGGTGGAACTGCCTCAGGGGATGGGGCTCGCTGACAAGCATCTGTCACCAGTGGCCAAGTTGGGTTTGTGGTTCGTAGAGCGATTAATGACCAGGTCGGTGATCTTCTACACCAGCTTGAGGGCCACGTGTCACAATTAGAGAGTCAGCCTGGCTCTGCAGCTCAGCCCCCAGTACAGCCACCTTCGGGGCAATGAAAGTGCAGTGGTGACTGCCCATGGGTGGGGTCCTCAGTCCCACTGTTACCACTAGGGAGCTTGTGGGCTTCCGATATCCCAACACCCCTTCCCATCAAGGTGTTTACCCCTCACATGTGTCATATACCGCCCCTGTATGCATCTTGTGTGTCTTGTCTGTTAACCTACCCAACCTACCTCCCCAAATATACCTACTACCCCTCCCCAACATTCCACTCCCACCTGAAAAAAAAAAGGGCAATCTGTTCCCACAAAAAAATCTCGCCCCATATATGGCTGCCCATTTCACACACATGTCCACTGGACACATGCAATCTGGTCTAACTGGCATCACAATGAATTATTGTTGTCCTCACCCCTCTCAAAGGGGTTCAAGTGTCCAATTCTACCTCCAAATACAGTGTATATGCACAGCTGTTGCTGTAGAAGAAATGGGCAGCTATGAACCTTCCCTACACCCTTCCTGCACATCCCTAGCTATTTTCCCTACTGTCTTTCCCTCTTTGTGCCCCTTTATTCACCACTTTCCTATCAGCCCCTTTTTCTTTTCTTTTAAAGGAATTAGTGTGGGGGTAAGCGGGAGTAAGCACTTTTAAGCAGCAGTAAGTGGGATTAAGCCTGTTTGTGTGGCTGTAAGCAATGCCTACACAGATTAAGCAATTCAGAAGCTAACTGAGTATAAGAAACAGTAACCATAACTTAGCAGTGCTTACCGTCACGCAAACCCTCTTACAACTGCTCAAAAGTGCCTTAATCACATTGTATCCAATGGCCCTTGTTCTGCCTAGCAACAAAATAAATAGCCTCTGCTAGGATCAAAACCAGGACACTGCACACCATATCCAAAGTGATTTACCACTAAGCCATCTCAGATATACATATCCTTGATGTATTCACAAACATATCATCCAACTCAGTCATTCAACAGTACAAAAAATGTATTCCAACATGTAGATGCATGTGTGTGAGTGACTATATTAATGTCTAAACAGGTACAACATATTGATATATGTGTATATATATATATATATATATATGCAAATGCCTACATCTATAGATATATATGTCCACATCTACATGTATATATATATATATATATATATATATATATATATATATATATATATATATATATATATATATATATATATATATACATATACATATATAGGTATATATGGACATACATCTGTAGATAACAATGGGGAAATAACAAAAACATATATGTTCTCATGCAACATTAATGGGGTTGAGAGGCCCCACACAATATACGTCTGGTACAAATAGGTATACCCCCCAGCCAAGCACAACCCCCCTGTAATACAGTACCAAGTGTTGCAGATCCCATAGGTTCATAGGTTGGTACTAGGCTATCAGCCCTAGGGCCTATACAAGCCTAGCCATAACAATTCCCTGGCTATTTCTTCCCACACTATTTACTTCCCTGGACCAGACACGACATGGCCATCCCTAGAATACATATACACAGACACATATATGCAGATACAGGTATATATATATATATATATATATATATATATATATATATATACATATATAAATATATATATGTAACTATACATACACACACACACAGATATGTACAGTAAGACACATATGTAGTATGTGTACACAATATGGAGTAGCCAGTATTCCTATAATCACCACCTTACCAACTAGAGACTGTATGTGCCACCCATATGAATGACATTCATAGCCTGCAACATATACCCACAGAGATATCAAAGGGTATAACACCCCATACAGGTGTGCATAAATGAATGTGAAAGCTTTATTTGTGTGCTATGACAGTTGTATATGCCATATCATATAGCTGTTTTGACACTGACATCCATATGAACAGTGTAATGCAACTGTAAAACAGTTATACTAAGACAGTAGTTTGGAAAGGTTAACATATGTTGCTGTCCAGGTCGAGGCCTTCAAGTAGTACAATAGTAATGACAGACAGGGCAACAGCATACCAGACAATCAACAGTACATAATGCAGATGTATAGATCAGCAGCCTCTATCTACACTCTGTACAAAATCCCTAGGGGGTACAGACCCCAGTTGACACAATGGGATGTAACTGTTACATAACAAGGCATACCTGACACCATCACAATCACACTGACAAATGGAACATCCCATATGGCAGGAGGCAGTAGGCCTGCATTTACCCAATGTGGATTGTATGGTAAAGTACATCCAGATACCGTAAGGCAGTTTATCCCAGATACCCACACATGTTGTAACAGCCTAGGTTAGTCATGGTGCACCCCCACTACACTCCCTAATACTGGGCCATATACCATTGTTACATACACTGGCCTCTGAAGTGCATTAAGGCACGCATGTATTGTGTAGGTGAAGCCCACATATATATGGCCCCAGCCCCCCAGTATGTGTTGGGGACACAACAGCAGTGGAGTGATGGCAGGAATGACAGCATGACATACACATAGCCCACTACATAACCCCTGACAACATGTCATATGTGCAAAGCCTGGTATGTAGGTGGAGGGCAGAAGCTGGAACACAGGCATCTATGTGTAAAAATGTTGTCACACAGTAAGCAAGATATGTATATGTGTAGATATCTATATGGATATATGTATACTTATATATACATATATGTTCACCATATGTCCTGCACATGGAGTGGAGCCCTACCTCCAACAGTCCCAACCTCTCAGTGCAAGGGGATGCCATGTATGTAGTGCAGGTATATTTGTAGACTATTGCTACTGTAATAGGGATTGTCTTCACAGAAATGGTCTGTGTGGGGGGAGGCCACATTTGCTGTTAACATGTGCGCCATTGGCTACTTACAGACATTCTAAGGTCATCACAGTACAGTACCACTGCTAGCACAGTAATGCCCATGTGGACTACAGCTGCAATATGGCCAATATATGTGGACAGTCTGATACACTCTGGTCAGTCCAAGAGGTATACACAGAACCCCTTCATGCAAGACATGTGGACCAGGCCTGTCAATGTAGATGTTAACAGCCTTGTAGATGGGTATAACACGTACATACTGGTATACATTTGCCCCTATAGGTTGTGCATTCATAAACCCCTGTCTGGCCTGACACATAATAACCACTGGTACAGAGGTGCCATGGCCACATACTATCCATTGCTTTGTCTGACATACATGACTGTTGTGGTGTCCCGGCAGCAGTACATCTGGCAAGTATCTAGACATTACATCTTGCTGGATAAGTACAGTAAGCTGCTAGGCATGTAACAAAGCACTGTACAGGCTACAGACAGACTGACTCAACACAGGGCTACATATCCTATGTGGGAATATACATGTACCTGCATAGATAGCAGGCTCTACAGGCATGTCACATCACAGAGTAACAGATACCTGTATGAAAGTGCATAACCCCAACCAGTGTGAACACAGACACATATGGTAAGCTAGCATACTATTATAGTATATGGACGATCTGATGTACACCATCCTCATAAGAGCCACTCACACAACAACTCGACATATACTGGGCCACTACACAGTGTTGTCCGATGGCTGTCTGTGGTTTGGGACATGTGTGCGTTCGCCCCTACAAACATGTAAGCTGATAGGGTGACATACACTAACATCAGATAGAACAGGACCAAAAACAATGACGTCTACCACAGTCTCTATGCAGGCCAAGCTACATATGCACTATGCACACACTGTCGACAATTACAAGACTTGTACATGCCTCAGTACTGTACACACAACCACAGAATGCCCAGGCTATGTCCTCAAATATAACCCCTACTATACATAACATGTAGCAGTCTGATATCTCACTGGCTTGTTATCAGATATGCTGTCAATGAACATGGTGTACAGAACATATGCACCCCTTACTGCATGACATATGTACAAAGGTTGACAGAGTTGT
The DNA here is from genome assembly GCF_019279795.1 of Protopterus annectens. Taxonomy (NCBI): domain Eukaryota; kingdom Metazoa; phylum Chordata; order Ceratodontiformes; family Protopteridae; genus Protopterus; species Protopterus annectens. The sequence continues at coordinate 1,056,982,348 of NC_056729.1, forward strand.
GGCTGGAGGCACAAACACAGGGCCAATATTGACATGTCACTGTGATAACCTCATACATTTCCTGTTGTAACAGGGTTTGATGCAACATATGTCCTATGAGGGATATGATGTCAGTAACTCTCCCGGCTGTCACTATCAACTGACTGCAATCCTCACACCACCTTCTGCAGTTAAGAGATAGTGCTCTGTGGGTAACACAAGGAACACAAGGCACCACACACTGCCCAGTCTGCAGATGACCCTACAGATGGGGATTCCTCATAAACATAGCACTGACATGACAAGTATTAAAACATGTAGGACAGCCATATCCACACACACCCTGTTAAGCCAGTATTACCCCAACTGCAGTATAGCAGCACTTATAGTCTGTAGTCAGAGCAGGCACATCCCTCTGCTATGTGTTGGCTTGTTTCCACAGTGTATGTTGTCAGAGGTAAGTCCTCAATCCATCTGTGATGATGTTTGCTAAACAACAGATGTAGTTCCTGCTCACAGTGAATGAAAAGGCCCAACACCAACATGATGTTCCTAGATATTGGAGTGTGTTTCCATGCAATTGGCTATGGGAATGTTACCACAGCTGTTCCACATGCAATCAGCTAGAGGAGGGCTGTAATCCATGCAGAGGCCATCAGCTGATCATGAGCATCACTGACAATACACATGCCGCTGCCTATGCAAAGCAGGTGTAAGTCTCCACATCTACCAGAGAGGGAGTGAGAGAAGCAGACAGAGGCAAAGTCAGGGTGGGTTGGGAGAGTAAAAGGTAAGCATGTTTGTGTCACACACCTACCAGGTCAGGGTATCAAACCCCTGACTGACTATGTACTGATATCACATCTGTTATCCCTGCATAGTGGATATTGTGATTTATGCTAGGGGCACCATATAAGAAATTTTAAAAACCCACTCAACATTGAGTCCAGTTGTTACACACTCACAACCACCTCTACACAGGACACAAATGACAAACATCAACACATTAAGACACACACACACACACATACATACATATACACACACACACACACACACACATACATACATATATACACACACACACACACACACACACACACACACACACACACACACACACACACACACACACACACACACACACACACACACACACACACACACACACACACACACACACACCTGTCACATCTAGGATTAGAACTCCTACCTAACTAGTTATTACACTACACCACTATGCAATTATAGAATGCGCCACAAAGATTACTGGAGTACTCTTTCCCCAAAAGTGTACTTCACAGTGATTGACATCAGCAGAATTGCCAAAGTAGGGCATTTGAATTGTATTCAGTGTGACTAACCTAAATTGCCCTAATTAGTCTGTATGCATTAACCGCTGTTCTGGCCAGAACAAAAATAACCTGCCTTTGCAGGTCATGGACCCAAGACCCTGTACACTATAGTCACAGTAACTAACCACTAAGCCATCACAACAGGACATGAGATTGCAGTTTCACCAAAGTAATCCCACCATAGGCTAATCAAACTGAACATGTGAAAGGAATGTATATACAGTTGTCCATAAAAGACCTCTCCAAAGCCAACTTCATGCTACTCAAGGCAGAAGTGATAATGTTTATGACACCCATGGAGACAGGACCTAACAGTTCAAATGATGAATCCTGCACTAAGGCACTGTATGAGCACATCCACTTGTGCATGATTCCTGACATCCCACATAGAACCACGACACTCACCTCCCAAATAAGCAAGCCAGTCTGGTGGTCTCCTGCCATTAACAGAGTATACAACAGAAGGTAGGCACTGTTGAAGAAAAAGGGATAATCCAAGGATGCAAACAACTCCCTTATACCAGCTCCAGTAAGACGGTGAGATCCCTCATGGAATCCTCCAAAGCTGGTTATGTAACTAAAATCACCACAGACAACCACACAACATTCTATAGTTATGTCCAGAATCTAACTGACAATGCTCAGAAATGCTCTGAGCTACAACAGTATGGCATTACATTCCCACAGAATGTGCCAATATCCTGGCAGATTGATTTAATGCAACATTCACCCCCTCTCACCACCAAAAGGGCCCATGTCAATACAAAAAGTGTTCCATTGCCCAGTAATCATGGCCACACAGGCAGAAACCGCACTATCCACAGCTAAAATTACAGCATCCATGGGACCAGATGACATCATGGGCTGTGTACTACATGAACTACAAAATTAAATGGCAACACACCTAACTGTCATGTGTAATCATGCCTGGTGCCCACTGAGTGGCTCACAGCTGCAGTTATCCCACTCCACAAGGGGGATCCACCTGTGATCACTGGAACTACTGTCACATCAGTCTGATGAGCCAGATCTGCATGGCCATGAAATGCATTATCAGGAATGTTTTGTATGCAGACATTGGCAACCCTCAAACATTGGCCCCACACAGACTGGGCTCATGGACGGCAAGTCATGTCTCCTGAAACTGATTGACTGCTTTGACTCAGTCTGCATAGCTGTTGAAGAGGGTAAGGTAGTCCACAAAGCCTATGTGGACCTTGCCAAGCCCTTCAACACCACCACCCAGTCTGGAAACATAGACTAACATACTAATCCGGCCATACATCCCCAGGACACTCAATGGTTTGCCACATGGCTTACTCACAGAACCCAAACTGTAGGTATAACTGACTCCAAATCCATCCCCAGATAAGTAACAAGTGGAGTACCTCATGGTTCAGTCCTGAGACCACTGTTGTTTGGCATCTACATCTCTGAAGTACAGGCCAACAGTATGGGACTCTAGCTAACAAAGGTAACAGATTGCAAAAGGGGAGTCATTATGAGCCTGCTGTAGTGCATGATATGTTACTGATACCAGCCTGACATCATACAGGTCGGATGGAGTACTGTTAACATCTTGTGCCCTTGCCATGTAAGTTCCTGGTTATGGGATTTGCAACAGTTGGTAGTGTATTGCAGGGCAGATATGTTTGGCTGTGGGGGGAATACCTATTCATGCATGACGTATGTTGTTTGTGTCTGTCAACCCCATTAATGTGAATGTGGACATATATGTTTCTGCTATGTTCCCACTTTATCTACAGATGTATGCCTGTATATACCTATATAGATATAACTATCTGCTTACATATATGTATATATATATATATATATATATATATATATATATATATAGACATATATCAATATGTTGTATCTGTTTAGACATTAATATATTTTCACACACACATACATCTACATGTTGGAATACATTCTCTGTACTGTTGAATGACTGGGCTGGATGAAATGTTTGTGAATACAGCAAGATTATGTATATCTGAAATGGCTTAGAGGTAAATCACTTTGGCTATGGTGTTCATGGTCCTGGGTTCGAGACAAGCAGATGTTGTTTATTTTGTTGTTAGGCAGAGCAAGGGCCGATGGATACAGAGTGATTAAGGCACTTTAAAATCAGTTGTACACAGGTTTGCGTGGAGGTAAGCACTGCTAGAGTCTGGTTACAGTTTCTTATACTCAGTTAGCTGCTGAATTGCTTAACCTATTTAGGCATTGCTTAGATCCATGCAAACCCACACAAACCTGCTTACAACTGCTTTAAAGTGCCTTAAACACTGTGTATCCAACGGGCTGTGATCTGCCCAGCAACAAAATAAACAGCTCTTGCAAGGCTCAAACCAAGGACCCTGCACACCATAGACAAAGTGATTTACCACTAAGCCATGACAGATACAAAGAGATTTGATGTTTTCAGAAACATATCATCCAGTCCAGTCATGCAACAGTACAGAGAATGTATACCAACATCTAGATGTATGTGTGTGTAAATATATTAATATCTCAACAGATACAACATATCTAGATATGTGTATATATATATATATATATATATATATATATATATATATATATAAAAAGATATATATTAATTTCTAATACTATATACATATATATCAATATATATATATATATATATATATATATATATATATATATGCACATATATACATGCATATGCCTAAATCAGCATATATATGTGTCTACACCTATATGTCTACATATACACAGCATGTTACATATGTGCACGCAGATATATATCTATGTAGGTATATACGGACATAGTTATTTATATGTTAGCAGATATATAAATCTATAGCAAAAAAAGAATAACAAAGTATCCCAAAAAATGCTGGTGCAGGACTGGTGGATAAAAAACTTCAGCACAGCTCGAACAGAGAAGCTCCTTTATTATATTCCACAATAAAAACACCCGAACTGGTTAAGCGCTTTCATCTGTAATAATACAGGATTCTGTATTATTACAGATGAAAGCGCTTAACCAGTTCGGGTGTTTTTATTGTGGAATATAATAAAGGAGCTTCTCTGTTCGAGCTGTGCTGAAGTTTTTTATCCACCAGTCCTGCACCAGCATTTTTTGAGATATATAAATCTATATAGATATATATGGCCATACATCTGTAGATAGCAATGGCAGATTAACAAATACACATATGTCCACATGCACCATTAATGGGGTTGAGAGGCCCCACACACTATAAGTCTTATTCGAATAGGCACCCCCCCCCAGCCAAACACATGCGCCCTGCAATACACTACCAAGTACAGTCTACCTCCCATAGGATATGTAATACGTGGAAGCCATCAACATCCCCAGGAAACCGATACACAGACACAGATATGCAGATACATATATACATATAGAGTATCAGGTGTAGTATATGACAGAAGAATGACAAAGAAGCTGAAAGGTAAGGTGTACAAGACAGTGGTGCGACCAGTACTACTGTATGGTACAGAAACCTGGGCAGTAAAGGCAGTACAGTTGAAAAAGCTAGAGGTGATGGAAATGAAGTGCCTGAGAAAGGTGGTAGGATGCACACTGCGGGACAGGCAAAGAAGTGAGGACATAAGAGCAGAAGCCAAAGTAGCTCCAATTGCAGAAAAGATCAAATTAAACAGATTACGTTGGTATGGGCACATGTGTAGAAAAGCAGAAGACAATCTGGTGAGGGAGATTTGGGACAGACAGGAAGAAGGTAAGAGGAAGCGAGGGCATCCAGCAAAGAGGTGGATGGATTGTGTGAAAGAAGATCTGCAACAGTCAGGCATGAGTGTTGAAGAAGGCAGGAGAGTGGCACTGAATCAAGAGAGTTGGCGACAGTTAATATGATACCCTGACCCCATGTAAATGGGAAAAAGGGGATGATGATATATATGTGTGTGTGACTACACATACACATGCAGATATATGTACAATAAGATACATATGTAGAAGGTGCACACAATATGGAACAGCCACTATGCCTACAGTTAACACCTGAACAACTGGACACTGTATGGGCCACCCATACAAATGTCAGTCGTTGCGTGCAACATATACCCATAGAAAGGTCATTGGAAAGACACCACACACAGGCTTTCAGAAATGGGAATACTTTAATTATGTACTATAACAGTTCTATGTGCCATGTCATATAGCTCTTCAGATACTGACAACCATATAAACAGAGTACTGCAACTGTGAAACAGTTACAATAATACAGTAGTCTGGAAAGGGTCACAATTTTTGCTGTCCAGGCCAAGCCCTTCAAATTGTACAATAGTGAAGACAGACTGGGCCACAGGATACCAAACAATCAACGGTATGTACTGCAGGTGTGTAGTTCAGCAGCCTCTATCTACACTCTGTACAAACACAGTAGGAGGCAAAGACATTATGTGATCAAATGGGTTGTGACTGGTACATAACAAGGCATAACTGACACCATCATGAGCACACCAACAAACAGAACAGTCTGTATGGCAGGAGGCAGTAGGCTTGCAGTACCCCAATTCATGTAAGTAATGTCAGTATAGGTGAAATATACAGTACTGTACATCCAGATACCTGTTGGCAGCTCACCCCTGATACCCCCACATTTTGTAACAGCCTAGGTCATTTATTGTGCTCTCCACCTACACTCAATAATACAGGCCCATATACCACTGTAACATACACTGGCCTCTGGAGTGCATAAGGGCACGCATGTATTGTGCAGGTGATGTCCACACATATATGGCCCCAGCCCACTGTATGTGTGGGGATACAACAGCAGTGGACTAATGGCAGCAATGGCAGTGTGATATACTCACAGCCCACTATAGAACAACCCCCAACAGCAAGACATATTTGCAAAGCTTGGTATGTAGATGGAGAACAGAGGCTGGAACACAGGCACATATGTGAAACACTGTTGCCATACACTAAGCAAGGTGCTGGTGTTACAGGATAGTCTGCAACATACCGTAAGTCAGGGAATTGAGGTTAGACACAGAAATGGATGTAGCCATGTAGTGATAGTACGCAACACACACACTGCCAGTGTAATATCTGACACAGGACCTGTGTGGTGGATGGACAACACATGACAGGCATACCACTGTCCAGCAAGAGGATAGGCCCACAGTAGTGAGCCATGCAGACAGACTGCATTCCAAGGTACACTAGTATGTACACACACACACACCCTGTAACACCAGTACTATGCAAAGCATAACACAACTCTACTCACAGTCTGTCTGTAGTTCCTGATCCTCCTATGAATATGTGTCTGCTCTGAGTGTGCAGGTTCTCCTGTAAGAGGTATTGCTACCTGCTGTCTGTAACACTGATGCCCACACACAGGAAGGATGCCCATCATACAGGAAATGTAAAGGGACCACACCCACATGCTGTAGGGATATATAGTGGGTAATTGCCATGACAGTGGTAGTTGCAAGGAGTACACATGTGTAATTTTATATATATATATGGCTATCTGGATAAGTATATGTACATATATTCCCACCATATGTGCTGGACTTGGAATGCAGCCCTACCTCAGCCCCTACAGTCCCAAAGTCATAGTGCAAGGGGATGTATAGCAGGTATATTACTTGATTATTGCTACTGTCATTGAGATTGTCTTCAAAGACATGGTGTGTGTGGAAGGTGACATCTGCTTATAACATGTGTGCCACTGGCTACTGACAGACATCCTAAGGAAATCATTGTAAAATGCCACCACTAGCATGTAACACCCCTGTGGAGTGCAACAGAGATATTGGCCAATACATGTGGAACTTCAGACATACCCTGTACAGTCCAGAGGTTTACAAATAATCCCTTAGTGCACATGTGCACCAGGCCTGACAATATGGATGTAGACAGCCATGTAGATGGGTATAACACATAACGACTGGTATACACTTGCCACCATAGGTTTTGGATTCCCACACTCCTGTCTGGCCTGACACATAATGACTGCTGGTACAGGGGTACCATGGACACATACTACCCACTAGATATTGACATACATCTGTACAGCATCCCACTGCTCTGTCTGACATACATGACTTATAAGGGAGGTCCGTCAGCAGTACATCTGGCAAGTATCTGCACATGACATCTCATTGGGTAAGTACACTAGGCTGCTAGGCATGTAACAATGGGGGAATGCACATATACCTACATATATAGCAGGCTCAACAGCCATGTCACAGCACAGGGTGGGATACACCTGAGTGAAAGTGCATAACCACAACTAATGTGAACACAGCCACAGCCACATGTGGTAAGCTAGCATATTATTACAGTATATGGCCTATCTGTTCTACACCATCCTCATATGTGCCACTCACAGAATGACCCTACTTATACTAAGCTGCTACACAGTTTGGTCTGATGGCTGTCTGTGGTATAGGACATGTGTGTGCATGGCCCTACAAACATTTACGGCAAAACGGTACCATACAGTGGGGCAGCATGTAACATCAGACAGATGGGGAGCTAGAACAATGACATCTACCACAGTCTGTACACAGGCTATTGTACATATTAACAATACACACACTGCCAACATTCACCATCACTACACAGACCTCAGTACTGTCCAGGTTATGTCATGATATATAACCCCTACTGTACATGACGTGTAGCAATCTGATATATCACTGGCTTGTTATCAGATACGATGACACTATTTATGGTGTACAGCACATATGCACCACTTCATGCACGACATATGTACAATGGTTGACAGAGGTGTGGCTGACAGCACATACACAGGGCCAGTATAGACATGCTGCTGTGATAACCTCATACATTTACCATGATAACAGGGTTTGTTGCAACATATGTCCTATGAGGGATATGAAGTCAGTAACTGTCACGGTTTTCACCATCTACAGACTGCAATCCTCACACTACTGTCTGCATTCCACAGAGAGATGCACTGTGTCTAATACATGAAACCAAAGGCACACCACTGCCCAGTCTGCAGATCACCCTGCAGATGGGGATTCCTCATATACATGGAACTGACATGGCAGGTATTGTGACATGTACGACAGGCATATCCAGACAAACACTGTTAAGCCAACATTACTCCAAATGCAGTATAGCAGCACTTACAGTCTGTTGTTGGGTCAAGCACTTCCCCTTCCTGTTTGTTGCCTTCTTTCCACAGTGTATGTTGTTAGGTTAAAATCCCCAATCCATCTGAGATGCTGTTTGCCAAACAGCAGATCTAGTTCCTGCTCACAGTGACTGAAAAGGGCCAACACCACCATGATGTTCCTAGGTATTGGAGTGTATTTCCATGCATTTGGCTATGGGAATGTTACCACAGCTGTTCCACATTCAATCAGCTAGGGGAGGGCTGTAATTTGTGCAGAGGCCATCAGCTGATCATGAGCATCACTTAAATTACACATGCTGCTGCCTAAGCAAAGCAGGTGTGGGCTTCCACATCCACCAGAAAGGGGGTGGGGGAGGCAGACAGAGGCAAATACATGTCAGGGAGGGGTGGGAGAGTAAAACTGAAGCATGCTTGTGTCACACACCTACCAGCACAGGGTATCAAAGCCCGACAACTATGTAGTTCTATCACAGTTCTATGTGGTTATTGGATGCACCACATGGGTTACCTGCTGTAGAACACTGAGAACATATATGTGATGGTGAGTGACATCTGCAACAGGGATACAGTGATATACGGTAGGTGACGTACATGTGCCTGTCTGCAGGAACAGGTGCCAGTGTCAACACAGGCACACTCACACAGGGACACACACACATTGATACACTTGGCAGGGCCAGGAGTGCAACTCATCACTAGTCGGACTGCCACAACACATCAATGTGCAGGTATCACATGCACCACATAGGTCATATAGAGGGTGTATGGGCAAAGAGTATGAGGAGGTGTCAGACATCAGACAGCATGCTTCAGTATGCCTTGGGGGGTTATAGTGAGTGTAGTTGTGGACATATGCACCATACAACACACACACAAACACACAGGGTGCCAGTTCTGACATGCATGGGTGCATGTCTGCATGGGTGTGTGGTGGTCAACTGTGCCAGCAGGCTGTACAAGGGTAGGTGATGGGTATACCTTGGCATCAGGCCATATGACAATGGTCTGTATTGTGGCTCAGGCCTGAAGTTTCTTCATTTGCCCACACAGGTGGGTACTGCATTCCCCATCTAGTCACCTGGATAACTATTGTGTGTGGCCAATGTTGTGCATCACTTGCCATGTATGTGTTCCTTAGTCCATTACATGGATGGTGTCTGGGATGTGCACATCTCCCACATGCATGTACAGTGACATGTGCTACTGTACCTGGGGTGTCTGGCCCATGTTGTGAACACAGATTATCATCAGATGTGCCAGTCTTGCCCACCGGTGGCAGGAACTGGTAATGGGCAGCAGGTTTACCCTGCACCTACATTGATAGCATGCTAACTGCATTCCCTGATGTCAGTGTCATCTGTCCATATAGGGTATGTTGTCAGGCATGGTATGTCCGTTGTGAGTCACATTTGAAGGCACCATAGGTGGTACAGGTGTCCATTGGGGAACATGGTGGAGGTGCACTGTCTGCATCTACGTGCATATTGGACAGTTGGGCAGGGTGACATGCCCTCTGTAGCCCACTGCTATCACTGCATATTTACTATCAGTGACCAATATGCAGTGTACTACCCACATATTTGCTGTTGCCTAGGCATGTGTGTGCGTATGACACATGGGTTGAGTGTGTGCTCTGGGAAATAGTGGGTTGCTAACTGTGATTGGCTGGCCTCGATGTCACATGTATGGGTATGGGTTTGCACCCTAGCCTCTCAGCTAATTTACATCCGTTATCCCAGTATGGTTGACATTGTGATATATAGTAGGGCCAACATAAAAGAAATAACAAAACCCCCTCCACATTGCCTACACTCACAACCACCTCTACATAGGATACGAGTTACAAACACACACACACATACCTGTTATGTCTGGGAGTTGAACCCCTACCTAACTAGTTTATTACATTGCAGCACTGTGAAGTTATAGTACATGCCTTGGACATTACTAAAGTACTTTTTCCCCAAAGGTATATTTCACATTGAATGACATCAGCAGGATTTCCAAAGAAAGCCATTTCAACTGTACTGTGAGTGACTAGCCTAAAATGCATTGCTCCCTACACACACAGTGAGACACACACAAAACATCCACAACTGACATGTGTGGGTATAGAACCCCTGACCAAGGTCTATATCACACTACAGCATGGAGCAGTTATAGGTCACACCACAGGGATTACTACAGAACTTTTTCCACAAAGTTGTATTTCACAATGAATGACATCAGCAGGATTGCCAAAGTAGGACATTTGAAATGTACTGCAAGTGAGTAGCCTATAATGCATTGCTCCATACACAGACATTGGAACACACACAAAACATGCAAAACTGCCATGGGTGGAGGTGGAACCCTACCACAATTCTAAATCACACTACAGCAGTACGCAGTTACAGGATGCGCTACAGAGATTACTGAGCTACACCCTTCCCAGAGGTGTATTTCTAGGTGCATGAAATCAGCAGCCTTGCCAAAGTTCAGTATATGAATTCTAAGGAGTGTGAGTACCCTAAAAAGCATTGCATTCTACTCAGTCAAAGACAGACAGAGACACACGGACACACAGATTCACACACACACACACACACACACACACACACACACACACACACACACACACACACACACACACACACACACACACAGACACAGTTGCCAAGTCTGGGGTTAGAACATCTACCTAACTACATTATCACACTACAGCAGTATACAGTTACAGGACACACTACAGAGATTACTGGGCTACACCCTTCCCAGAGGTGTATTTTTAGGTGAGTGTGAGTAGCCTAAAAAACATTGCTCTCTACTCAGTCAGACACACACACACCCACAGATTCACACACAAAAACACACACACACAGTTGTCAGGTCTGGGGTTAGAACACCTACCTAACTACTTTATCACACTGTAGCAGTATACAGTTACAGGACACGCTACGGAGATTACTGGGCTATGACTTTCCCAGAGTTGTATTTCTAGGTGAGTGACATCAGCAGCCTTGCCAAAGTTGAGTATATGAATTGTATGGAGAGTGATTAGCCTAAAAAGCATTTCTCTCTACACAGTCAGAGACAGACAGACACACACACAAACACACACTCACACAATTGCCAAGTCTGGGGCTAGAACTACTACCGAACTAGTTTATCACTACAGCAGTATGCAGTTATGGGATGTGCCATGGAGATTACTGAGCTACAGCTCTCCCAAAGATGGATTTCACATTGGATGACCTCAGCAGGCTTGTCATAATACTGCTATGGGGAGGGCGGTGTGTGCATGGGCCATAACCCATTCATGTAGGGGTTGACATGCCAAATGTGGGCACACACGAGGTCACATGTCACAGGTACGTGTATACAGCTACTAGATGACTACTTCCTTGTACAGTCATATTGCACAGCTGGCACATGCACCACATAGTCTGTCATGCTGACAGATACTGGTGGGTAGTATCTGCAGTGAGTGACATCTGCATCTCATGTGTTTGGGGCCCTTTGGCTGTGTGCTGGCTGGGACAGGGCCGGATGGCTCCTTGTCACAGTCACACCCCTCCACACATCTATGTCCGTCTACCTTTGGCTTATTATAGTGTGTTGTCCTTACATATGTGTCTGTATTCCTATCCACTGTGTGTGAAAGGCAGGAGTGGTGCATACTGACATGTGTCTGCACTAAGAACTACGATTGCCAGATATGTCTGGTCCACTGGTGTTTGCAGACATGGCCTTCATGTTAAGTGTGTGAGCATGCCCAGTATGACCTTTCAGTATGTTGTTGACTGACATTGCATTCATGCCTCTAAGTGTGTGAGCATGCCCAGTATGGCCATCTGTATTGCATGTGTGGACCAAGTCCAGGTAGTTTGTACTGCGGTGCTGACCTTTGTTTTGTACACCGACAGGTAACATGCTGTGTCTGCAGGGTATCCATCGGTCATTTGGCAATGACTGTTGCTACATTTCTGCATAGCGGGGGGGGGCACACCTGACTGTTTCTACATTTCTACACAGGAGTGGGGGGGCACACCTGACTGTTACTATAAGTGTATGTAGGATGGGGGGGGCACACCTGACACTTGTACACATTTGCTAGGACTGTACTGGTATGTAAGGTACTCCATTTCAGTCTGTAGTCTTAACTATTGTGCTGGCTAGAGGCATACCAGTGTGCTACAGATCTTAGCTTTAATTACCTACATATTAGGTTCTGTCTTCCTAGCCTTCACAACTTACATCCAACTGCCTGGCCTGCTGTAGTCTGTCTGTGTAGGCCTGAGGGAGGGGTTACCCATAGGGCTCATTCAGAGGCCATAGTACAGCATTTGTTTGTGTTTGTCTACACCTGTCCTGCTGGCTGAGACTGTTGATGGGTATGTGAACCTTCTTGACTAGCATGTTGATGGGTATGTGAACCTTCCTGACTAGCATGTGTGAGTCTTATTGACACACATGTCACTCAGCCCATTTCCTGCAGTGGGTTTTGTCACTCTGTGTAGTACTGGCTACTATGGTGACTCCAGTATGTGTTACAGATGTCATGGTGTCACTATGGGTGTCTGCTGCTATAACATTCGGCCACCCAATTCCTTTACATGCTCACATCCATACCACAGCTACAGGCAATAACACATTCTACTCCATTTGGCAATTGGTAGGTTGATTGACTGAGGGTGTGCCAGACTTGAGGATGGTGCAGGAGGGATGCCTATGTCAGATGCAGATAGTACACTCCCTATACATGGTTGAGCACAGGTAGGGTCATGTTTGGCATCCCTTTTACTGTCTTTGTGAGTCAGAGAGAGGTGTCATTCCCTGGGTCCCTACTGTGTCAGTGCATATGCTATGCATTACCTCTTTGCCAAGGCCAGGGCATACTGGGTATGCCTCCTTCTGCCTACTGGGGCAGGCTCAGGTTGTTCCTCCTCCAAGTCACTCTGTGCCTGCATAGGCCTTGGCATTGGTGGGGGGCTGTGTGGCCCTGCCCCATGCTGTTCCTGCTGCAGCTGTTTCCGCAGGATCATATTGTGTAGCACAGCCCATACCATAATAATTTGGGTACATATAGCTAGTAAATACTGCAAGGCTCCACTGGATGTGTGCAGACACCAGAACTGTGACCTGAGCATCCCAAACACATGCTCTATTATAAGTCTGGCCTGTGCATGTGCCTCATTATGGCGTTATTCAGGTGTGTGTGCATTTCTGATGGGTGTCATCAGCCATGACTCAAGTGGGTACCCAGCATCCTCCACTAGGTGAGCGTAGGGGATGCCCACATTGGCAAATCTGTGGTACAGCTGCGTCAGACTCCATATGTGTGAATTGTCATAGCTTCCAGGGCAGCCAGCACACGTATTCATTATAATGCCCTGGGCATCACATACAACCTGGCAGTTGATGGAGGGGATGCCCCTGCAGTTGATGTAAGCCCTACCCTGCTCACCGGGTGGTGCTTTGATGCATATGTGCATGCAGTCTATAGCACCCACTACCCCAGGGTATTCTGCTATTTGGTGGAAGAGATGTATATTTCTGGTCAACACCTCACATGTGTTGAAGAAATATTTGTGCTCACTGGCATGTGCTGACATGGCATCCAGGGAACTGGAGGAATACTCTGGATGCTGATACCTGTGAGATCCTCATATTATTCCCAGTTGTGCTTTGGGAGGTACCGGCCTACACATACCTTGGTATCCACTGGGATGGGTTCCCCTCGGCCAGTTTGGTGTGTCAGGTGTGGCCGGCACAGCTCAACAATTTGATGTAGGAGGTCTCTGTCCACCCTAAAGCACTCCACTATCTCCAGCTCATGTAGCCCCTGGTAGGTTACCCTAGGTCTGTACACTCTTCACGTCTCCTCACTGTGGGTTGTTCAGCAACATTCACATCCTCACCACCCACAGCCTCTTGCACATGTTGTTCTATGTTGCCTGCTGCAGCCCTTCTCATTTTGTAGGTTTGTTTGTTAATATTTCCCTGCTTGTATACACCGGTGGTGCAGAGTGTGGAAAAACCAGAGGGGAAAGTATTTGCTTAGTTTATAGTAGTGTTCTGGGCTGGGCTGGTCTGCTGTCTATGTAATTTGCTGATTCTGATACATTTCACCTGCCAGCTAAGCTAGTTCTCTTTAATTACCTTCCTACTGCTGTTTTCCTTTCCCATTGCCTCCCTGTTTAAGCCCGTGTGCACACTGCACAAACGGAGTGCTGAAATGTGCACAGAGCTGCTATTTCCTAGTTTAACTTCCTTTTTCTTCCTGTAAAACCTGGTGCACGGCACGCACACCCGCTTACACTTTGTAAAGAGTGCTAGGCAGGTTTGACACACTCCTAGCTTAGCTGTGCTAAACTAGGAGCAATCCCAAGCCACAGGGCTCCAATCCACGTACAGTATGCCTGACACACACACCCATGATGTCACTTATATCCTAGTCTTGTACCCAGCTATTTATACTCTTACAGTCTTGGCACCTGCCTCACACCCTGAGGAAATCTGTGATTCACTATCTTTCCCCTCATTTGCATAGGATTGCCTGCTAATGCATAGTTACATGTCCCACACTGAACCTCCCCCCTTAGCAACCATTACTCACTGGCCAGGTTGTCTTATGCCTGCTACTGACTTGCATGGCAGAATACTCCTTTTAGTTAGAATGCTTATTTTAGGTTTATTTTATTATTTTCCACCCCCGATCCCGTTTGCGCGCCGATGCCCTATGCTTAAACAGTCAAGATCGGAGAAAAAAAATAAATAAAAGTTGTTTTTTTTATTTTTTAAACAGTTTGTAATGCCAATGGCCTTCTATTTGGCCATTGGTATGCTTCCTCAATAATATGCAGCCTTTATTTGGAGCTGTCATAGCTCCGTTTTGTAGTTTGCAGAAATGTACTTGGTTACTAACCGAGTACATTTCTGCAGACTGCACTCATCCTGCACTGACAGCTGCTGGCTTCCTGGATTGCAAATTACCCTCATTTTCATGGTTTTCACCTGCAAATGAAGGTAATTTGCATACAGGAGCTCGGTCCGTGCAGGATTAGTCTAAGAGCTCACGTGCACGTCCTGGTAGCTCGTTCCTGGATCGCACGTCAGCCATATTGCCAAAAATAGCTCTCAGACTAATTCTGCACACTCTACAGGGCTTTGTAAATCCGGGGGGTTATGTACAATTATTCATTGATCCTCAGAATCAGATTTTTCACTATTTCCATTAACTGAAATACATCTAAAACTACTCTTTATTTTTCTTTTTAATTTTTGGTGATGCATTTTTGAATCTTCTTTTCCTCACCTTACCCTAGTACCTATCAGATTTATTTTGCAAACATCCTTTACACTCCCTCCACAAACATCTGATTTCAAACTTTCAATTTCTTCATTTTTTAAAAAACTCAGTACAGTTACCTTCATCCTCCTGAAATATTAAGTTTTTTTTTTATCGAAGTCATATTTTATTACTTTATCCTCTTTTTCACTAACACTTTCCCTCTTTCTCCTACTTCCTTATTATTTTCGGACATTACTGTATTTTCTTCATAATCCTGCACAACATTATATCGCTTATTCTTTTTTGCAATCAAACCAAAAATACAATTCACTTTTACGTAGTCTACATTCCTTCTTGCACTTACTCGTCATATGACCTTCCCTACATTGATTACATCTTGTTTTTGTATACTCATTTTATCAGATGATTGAAATCCCCCCAAAAAATATTTTCAACTGTCCCATATAAGTTCATAAGATATTAATAGGCTATTGACCCAAGTGTCTTTACAAGCCTAGCTGTTAAATCCCAATATAATTCTAGATGAGAGATATCACCTATGCCCAAGGTTTTTCTAGCAAGGACTATCCATGTCCAGGAGAGAAGCCAGGGCAATCCCTGTCAGGAATTTACAGTTTCCCATCCACTCATCCAGGTTGCACTTAAACAGTTTCATGGAAGTGCTCTGCTTGATATGGAATGAAAGCCTATTCCAGAGGACTGGCAACCTGTGAAAAATGTACCTGTCTCTCCAGCAGGTCCTATTTCTGCTGGAGGCTAGATTGAGGTCCCTAGAATGGCTCGCTCATCTCATTTGATTTATTGATGTGCAGCATTTTCATTATATAACTAATTGTTTCTTCATTATGATTAACACATATACCATTTCACGCATGCTTTATCAAATCTTTTTCATATTTTAAAATAACATCCACTTCCTACTCCAATTCCAAGTACCCATTTCATCTTTAACTTTCACAATATCTGCAACTGAATAACACATAAATTAAAAGTCATTTTAACACTGTTTAACTCAATTTCATCAGTACAAAATTGAACAAACACTTTTTTGAGTCCCTTGTCCGTAAAATATAAATTAATTCCATGGCTAACAGTCTTTCTTTTTTCACAAATAAACAAAAATCTTCCCATTAAGTCTTCAGTCTCAAATGTTAAGTCACAAAATGTCTCTTTCCCAAAATGAATCAAGGCTATTGCTTCAAATCCCAAGTATAACATTAAATTATCCCACACAAAATATCAATTACTTCTTCTTTCTTATCAAACAAGACATTTTTTACTTTTTAAAAAAAGTTTACAATACCTTTTGTTCTTCCAACTGCATCAGCATACAATTTTCAAGATTGCATCCCACCTGTAGCCTTATGTCCATCCAACTCACAGCTCATTTCCTTTCTGTCCAATTCACTGTCCATTCTAAAAACCATTTCCATCATATCTGAACATAAAACCACAGACTCTTCTCCAGGATCTCCTTTGTTGAATAAACTGACTAGTTTTTCATCAAGCAAATCTAAAGAAACAATTTCAGTTACAACAGCTTCTTCAAAATCCTGAGGTTTAAAGTCAGATGCGGACTAGTTGTACTATATAACAAAACACTATGTACCTGAACCACCAGGAAAGCCATAAATGAAAGGCAGCCAATAGTAATTTAAAAAAAAAAACACTTGTCACCCTGGAATCAATGACCAGATTTCTATTTTAGTGGTCCTTAAACTGAGGGCTGCCAAACTTTGATGGCTGTTTTTTCAGGTCTATATTAGTTCGTCGAAATGTTATTTCAGTGAACACCTAATAATCTACCCCAATTCAGTGAAAATCACTTCCATGATTTGCTGAATTTAACAAGGGCAAAGAAGTAGTTGGTTAACTACACAACTTTGCCCTTTTCTCCACTGTAGTGTGATCTTGTAGTTGGTATATATAGTTAGGGGGTGGGGGGCAAAGCCCCCCCTTTGGGTGGGTTCAATTTACTTAGATGGTGGTCCATTGTGCTGCAGGGCAAGTATTTCCTTGCCCTTGGTAAATTCAATGAATTACGGAAGCGATTTTCACTGAATTGTGGTTGATGATTAGGTGTTCACTGAAACAACATTTCAGCGAATATAGACCCATTTTTTCAATGTTTAATTTCACTGCTGTTGTTTTAAGCACCTATGTTGACCCTAGGGCTTTTCTGGATTTGCAAAGGTGTTCATAATAGCTGGTTTTGAATAACCTGTATAACACGTTTTTAAAATATTTTTGATATCACATTCATAACAATTTATTGTTTCTAACTAGCCCAATCAGTTTTTACATTTATTAATTTTTATACAACTGTGTCTCTATTCTGAATCCCTTGTATTTCACTGAAGTTATACAGTGTGCTGTTGTTTGTTTATTTAATCAGGTATCTGTCCTTTTATGTATTAATTAGAACTGAGGAAGTGAGGAAGTGAGTTTTTTTAAACAGCTTGAGCCAGCTATTTCCCATTCTGAAAAAGTCCTTACTACAGCTTACTGGACAAAAGCTCTTAACTACTGGGTGTTAAACTACTGGCTTAGGTGTATTTTATTTATTTACTTTGGATTTTATCAGTAGTTAAATTAAAGATCCATTCTTTTTTTATAATTATTGTTGACTGCCTTACATTTCTGGCTTTCCTAGTGGTCCAGGTCACATGGTGTTTGGTTATATTATGAATTTCTTCATGCAGCATCCACGTCTTGGTTTTAGGTTACTATATGTACTACCCACTCACTTTTCAACAGTTTTCTGTCAGACTAATAGAGTCACACTGCTATCACCAACAGAACAACTGTCTTCTCCATCCATTACTGCACATCTTGTCTTAACTGCCTCTGCACCAGGAACACAAACAACCATAAAAAAAAAATCTCCCTCACAATGAAAAGAGTAGGGGTTTCATTGCTATATAGATTACATATTATTTATATATTTACATATTCATCTATTTACAAATCTCCATACATTATAAACTTCAGTTTAAGCATTCCTCCCACTCTTTTATCCACAACCAAAACATTTTCTCCAGACTCTTTGTCAAAGTCCATTTCTATTCATTTTGATTTCATTTAGTCTCTCACTCTATATAGTCCATACAATTTAAAATATTACTCTGCCCATTTTCTTCACTTCTTCCTGTTTTCATGCACCATAATAACCAAATTCTATTATGCCCATATTTATTTGCTCAAATTTTAACAAACTTTTCAGCCTATTATGTTTACATATTTATTTCCACAAATTATTAACTCTTTCACATTTCAAAAAACATATGCTCAGTCGTCTCAAACTCTCCACATGTATTACATATTCTATCTTGCTTTTTCTTGTATGGCATATTTGCCTTAACCAGTAGTTTTCTAAAAACACTCTCCATAAAAAAACATTAAATTCTTTAATCTTTTAATAGTTATTATATCCCATCATTAGCACTTTTTCCTTATCTATTTCTTTTCATGGATCAATGCAATAAAATTTTTTTATAATATTTAAGTACCATTCCTTTCTATTTTTTCACATATTTCACCAAAATAACACATCAGAGATACTTTGTGTGCAGCTAACATTGGGTAAGACAGCAATTCAGGTCATAGCCTGCTATAGTTCCCCAACCATCTCCCAAGATTCACACTCCATGTTCCTAAGCACCCTGGAGAATATTAAGGACCAACCTAACACTATCATACTGGGCGACTTCAACTACCCCTCCATTAACTGGGAAAACTACTCATGTACCAATACACTTGCCCAACATTTCCTGGAATTCAAGTAATTCCAAAGCCCTGAATCAGTTCGTTCTTACCCCCACTAGAGGTAGCAACATCCCTGACCTGGTCATTGCTAACATGGGCGACCATTGCTCTACACCAATAGTATTTATATAACTTCATAGACACTCCTGAGAAAGGCTGACACAGATTCTCCAGCTGTGCCCCTTTACCCAGACTATATGGTAGTAATTACTGCCACCACCAGCTAATAATTATCAGCTACCCAAAGGCCCTTAAAAGGATGCCCAATTATTACTGTGCAATATTATTATCCACTTAGTAGTAAAACCCAGGGCTAAAGCTATAGGAGTGGCTTAGACAGTAAATTCTATAAATATGCAATGTACTCTAGACATTAACTTATCTCTACATAAACCAGCCACAGTTGAAAACAGTTTAAAAATATTTAATAATAAATACTAATAACACAAGGCAACAATACTACACCACAGTGCTATTCAAGAGTTCAGAGACCACACAGAAACTTAAAATAATTCCATAGTACACTTCTGACATAACAGAAAAACACTTAGTCTAATCTTTATAGTCCTAGCTATTTCTACAAGAAAACATACTTCTAAGATAACTTATTTAAGACAACAGACAGAGTGCTGATGAGATGGATATCAAGACAAAAATGCTTAAAAATCTCTGGTTCTCACTATTTAAATTGAAACTGCAGTTCTGATAAAACATTACATCATTTGTTTACTCTTTCCTGGTTCCCAGGCTGACACATTAACTACACTAACATTCTTAACATCTTCCTTTTGTTATCTTGCAGCCGGTCAGTAACAGAACAATAAAAATAAATTTGCATGTTTAAGTCTAGCAATTTAACTCTTGGTTAAAACAACAGAGAAAATTTCTTCATCTGGACTATTCAGCACCACTGTTCCCTTGAAAGGGTCACCACATGCTTTTACTGGGTCAGTAGAGAGCACTGTTGCCACATTTTTGTAACAGCATTTCTTTACATTTAAAACAACAAGCCTGTAGTTTACATTTATATTTACAAATGATAGAATTATCTATAAAATTCTATTTGGCTAGGCTGGTAGCCTTCATCCTCTCTACACAATCTTCACACCTCCCCCCAGAGAACTCAAGCTAGTTTTTCAAGTGCCCCTTGAGAAACGCCGCTTGAGAGGGTTAGGTCTATCTGAGTGTACCTCACCCCATTCTCTGTCTTGAGAGATCATCTGCATTGGCATTGCTAATCCCACTGTGGTGCTGCACTGACATATCATATGCTTGCAGCCCCAGGCTCCATCTTAGCAACTTAGCATTTTGCTGACTGGCTCTGTTTAACCATGTTAGAGGGTTGTGATCTGTCATAACAGTGAATTTCCTTCCATACAGATAAGGTTGAAGTTTCTGCAGTGCCCACACTATGGCTAGACATTCCTTTTCTACAACTGCATAGCATTCCTCCCTGTGTTGGAGCCTATGACTGAGATAAACCACTGGATGCTCTTCCCCCTCTGAAGAAATCTGGCTAAGTACAGCCCCCACCCCATGGTTCAAAGCATCCACTTGCACAACAAATTCCTTGCTGTAATCTGGACTGGCTAACATGAGCGGTCCTCCCAAAGCTTCTTTAAGCTTCTGGAATACATGCTGACATGCTGGGGTCCACACTACCTTATCTGGCCTGTTCTTCCTTGTCAGGTCTGTGAGGGGAGCAGCTACGGTACTATAACTGGGGACGAACTTTCTGTAGTACCCCTGCTGTCCCTAAAAATGCCCTCACCTGCTTTTTAGTAACAGGTACAGGCCATGCCTGAATGGCTTCCACTTTGGCAGGTTCTGGCCTTATCTTACCACTCCCCACTCTATGTCCTAGGTAGGAGACCTCTGCCATACCCACCTGACATTTGCTCGGCTTAATGGTCAACTCTGCCCTCTGTAGTCTGCCCAGCACCTCCCTGACATGCTGAAGTTGCTCTGACCAGGAATGGCTGTAGATGGTGATATCATCTACATAAGCAAGGGCAAACCCCCCTACTCCTGCTAGAATACTATTCACCAGCCTCTGGAAAGTTACTGGGGCAGTATTCATTGCAAAGGACATCTTTGTGAACTTATACAAGCCAAAAGGAGTCACAAAGGCTGACTACTCTCTAGCACTGGGAGTCAAGGGCACCTGCCAGTAACCCTTGGTAAGATCAATGGTTGTAAGATACTTAGCCACACCCAGCTGCTCTAGGGCCTCATCTGTCCTACACATGGGGTAAGCATCTGACTCTGTGTGACTATTTAATTTCCTGTAATCCACACAGGACCTGGTGCTGCCATCCTTCTTTGGCACCGGCACCACTGGGGAGGCCCAGGGACTTTTGGACTCTTGAATCTCCCCTAGTTCCAACATCTCCTGTACCTGTTCCCTCAGATTCCATCTGACACCCTCAGGCACCATATAAGGGGCCTGCCTAATAGGCCTTTGGGGTCCTGTATCCACCTGGTGCTGCACCAGGTGGGTGCACCCAATTTCCCTGTAAACATGTCCCCAAATTCCTACAACACTGCTCGGATTTCTCAAACCTGGGTAAGACATAGCTGCTGGGATATTGCTACCCCTTCCACTGAGGTGTCAGCCCGAGCCTCACTGAGGAGATCAGTCACCATATCTCCCTCAGACTCCTCCTGCAATCCACTGCAAATGCCCAGCACAAGGGCCTCCATATCATGGTAAGGTTTCATCATATTAACATGGTGCAATTTGTGTCCTGCCATCTGCCTAGCAGTTCCACCATGTAGTTAACATCACTTACCTTTCTTACCACCTTGTAGGGACCCTCCCAAGCTGTTTGCAGCTAGTTGTGTCTGACAGGAATGAGAAACATTACCTGCTGCCCTACGGCATACTCTCTAGCTCGAGCATTCCTGTCATACCACACCTTTTTCTTTTGTTAGGCTTCTGCCAGGTTCTCCTGGGCCAAGCCCATGAGTTCCCTGAGCCTTGTTCTAAGGTTTAGGACGTATGCCACAACAGACTCCTTGTGAGACTCGCACTCACCTTCCCACTCATCTCAAATTAAATCTAGAGTTCCCCTTACCCTATGCCCATACAGCAACTGAAAGGGTGAAAAATCTTTGGATTCCTGGGGATCCTCTCTGTAAGCAAACAACAGATGGGGCAAATATTTGTCCCACTCCCTCTTAAACTGATCTGCAAATTCCCATAGCATGGACTTGATTGTAGAGTTTAACCT
Source organism: Protopterus annectens (assembly GCF_019279795.1). Classification (NCBI taxonomy): domain Eukaryota; kingdom Metazoa; phylum Chordata; order Ceratodontiformes; family Protopteridae; genus Protopterus; species Protopterus annectens. The sequence continues at coordinate 1,057,005,113 of NC_056729.1, forward strand.
CTCAACAAGACCATTAGTCTGGAGATGGTAGGGGGTGGTCTTCGTGTGCTTCACCCCACAGGACTTCCACAGACAAGCCAGCAGGTGTGACATGAAATTGACACCTCTGTCAGACAGTATTTCTTTTGGGAAACCTACCCTGCTGAATATCTCTAACAAAGCATTTGTCACCTTCTCTGCCTCAATGCAGGACAAAGCCACTGCCTCAGGGTATTGTGTAGAATAATCCGCTACCACTAGGATATACTTTTTCCTTGTGGAACTTGGGGTACTCAGAGGATCCACAATATCCATAGCTACCCTCTGAAATGGCTCCTCAATCACAGTCAAAGGAGCTTTAACCTTCTCTCCTGTCTTGCCTACCTTTTGGCACTGCTCACAGGTCCTGCAGTACCCTGTTACAGCTCTGGAAATTCCAGGCCAATAGAAGTTTTGCATAATATGTCTCTTTGTATGTTTTATGCCAATATGACCTGCAAAGGGAATATCATGGGCTATGGCTAGAAGCGCCAGACGGTAGGCTCTAGGCAGTACCAACTGCTGTACTCTCTCACCTTCTAGCCCTCCCTCAGGGGTCCACTCTTTGTACAGTAACCCTTTGTTCCAGTATACAGATTGCACCTTCCCTTGAGAATTAGGTGCCTCCCTAGCTACCTGCCTCAGGCCTTGCAATATAGGGTCTGAGACCTGAGCCTGTCTCAACTCTCTCCTTGTAACCCTTCCCAGCTCTCCTTCCACAGGAAGTCTGGTATCCTCTGACAGTGGTGCCTCACTGTCAGCTTGGGTACTACTACTCACCTCTGCCTTTGCAGTTACCCGGTCCAAGGGAACATCAGTACCACAAGCAGCTGTGGCTCACCTTCAGTCTCACTGCTACAGTGTAGCTCACTCCCTGAAGTAACCACCTCACCAGTCCTGGTTGCAAGTATGCAGTCTGTCTGGGTCTCCCCCCAGGCTACCAGACCCACATGCTTGTCTACTAGCCTGACCATGTGTAACTGCATAAGTACATGGTACTGCCTCATCCAAATCCTTCCCTTTCAGGACATCTACAGGATGGTTGTTTAGTACTCCTGTTGTCTCAAGACAATCTACTATTGGCATTTTGTCTTTCCCACCTACCGGCTCCCTCACCTTTGGTTTCCCACCTTGCCTCCATGGACACCTATATGCCACATGGCCCCACTGGTTCCATTCAAAACATTTAACCCTAGCTCCTGGACATGTACCTGTACTAGTAGCTTCCCCTGCTACTGGCAGATTCTGTTGAGGCAGTCTGTGCTGCTCAACATGAGTTCCTTTAGACCCATGAGTAGTACTGGAGGTCCTCTTCCTGTGCAGGGCTGCAATGCTTGCTAGGTATAGGTCTCCCTTCTTCCCCAACTCATCTGAAGTAGCACATTGTCTATCAGCTAATCAGATCCTCATGCCCTCAGGCAAAGTGCTAAGGGCTTGTTCCCTAACCAAAAGATTTGCCAGCCCTTCAAAAGTGGTGACCTGACATCCACTCACCCAGCTATGAAAATAAGTTCTCAGTTCAGCAACATTTTTTACAGCAGTATACTCAAAACAGACAGAGTCAGGCATTTTTGATAAAAAAGTTATAGCTTTCCTATGGAGTAAGGGGGTCAGGAACTGTACCCAGAGCCTTTGGTCAACACTATACTGTTTGCATACCCTCTCAAACATATGAATGAAACTATCAAAATTATCCCCCTTTTTAAACTGCGGAAGAAATTTACCTGTCCTGCTTCTGGGGTTCAGTTACTCCCTTCCCCATTACCTCCATGACCCTGGCGAAGAGTCAGCATTTCCTCTCATGTCTTCTCTGATGCTCCTTTTCTTCAACTTCTATCTCCAAATGCCTAACCTCCAATTTAAGTCTCTTTCGCTCCAGCTGGATTTTTAAGTCCACTGCAGAAAGGTTGAGCTATCCATTCTCTGAGGATATTGTATCTCCACTGCCAGTCTGATTGTCCTTCGCTGAAAGGTTGAACTGTCCATTCTTCGAGGAGACTGTATCACCACTGCCGGTATGATTATCCTCCTGGATGCTGTTTTCTGATGCAGCTGTAACCAAGGCTGCAATCGGGTCTGCCTTAGTCAGGTTTCCATGCACCAGTCCCCTATTCTGGCACATCTCCACCAGCTGGCTCCTTGTCAGCTATCCATATTCCTTGGCTGACATGCTGCCTGCTCAACCTGACTAACTAAGCTAACAAAAGAAATAAAACAATTGTGATCTGAACTCTGAGTATTCACTGCGTAGCTGTTTTAGAGTACAAAACACCTCCAGAGATCACTGTACATAAGCTACAGGATTCACTCTACCCACACCACTACAAGCCAATTAGTATTTGCCAACTAATTAATATGTGATGTGGATATCCACCGCCACTACAAATGTGAAGTGGATCCCACCACTGCAAACCACTATGTGACAGCTGTGCCCTGGCCCAGCAATCAAGGAGCCTCAATCCTCACCACTAGCACCAGAGAGGGCATCTCATATAAGAGGAAAGGCTAACAAATACATACAGTAAAGTACAATTTCCCTTAAGTGCACACAGAGATCACAGTCAGTCCAGGGCTGGTCGCTCCCTTGCTCCCCAGGTCCCCAATAAGACTCCCCACTGGCACAGCTATAGGGTCCAGATCTCAGCCTAGTTGGCAAGCTAAAACCTCCAGTATCCTCTCTGTCCAACCAGTGCTTCATGTCCCTGCCCAAGTAGCTGATACACACACACTTTGAGATAAGTATTTATACAACTTCACAGACACTCCTGGGAACGGCTGACACAGATTCTCCAGCTGTGCCCCTTTACCCAGACTATACAGTAGTAATTACTGCCACCAGCAGCTAATAATTATCAGCTACCCAAAGGCCCTTAAAGGGGTGACCAATTATTACTGTGCAATATTATTATCCAATTGGTAGTATAGCCCAGGGCTAAAGCTATAGGAGTGGCATAGACAGTAAACTCTATAAAGATGCAATGTACTCTAGAGATTAACTTATCTCTACATAAACCAGCCACAGTTGAAAAGGATTTAAAAATATTTAATAATAAATACTAAAAACACAAGACAATACTACTACACCACAGTGCTATTCAAGAGTTCAGAGACCACACAGAAACTTAAAATAATTCCGTAGTACAGTTCTGAAATAACAGAAAACACTTAATCTAATATTTATAGTCCTAGCTATTTCTACAAGAAAACATACTTCTAAGATAACTTACTTAAGACAACAAGCAGAGTGCTGATGAGATGGATATCAAGACAAAAATGCTTAATAATCTCTGGTTCTCACTGTTTAAACTGAAACTGCAGTTCTGATAAAACATTACATCACTTGTTTACTCTTTCCTGGTTCTGAGGCTGACACATTAACTACATTAACATTCTTAACATCTCCCTTTTGTTATCCTGCAGCCGGTCAGGAACAGAGCAATAAAAATACATTTGCATGTTTAAGTCTAGCAATTTAACTCTTGGTTAAAACAATAGAAATAATTTCTTCATCTAGACTATTCAGCACCACTGTTCCCTTGAAAGGGTCACCACATGCTTTTACTGGGTCAGTAGAGAGCACTATTGCCACATTTTTGTAAAAGCATTTCTTTACATTTAAAACAACAAGCCTGCAGTTTACATTTATATTTACAAAGGATAGAATTATCTATAAAATTCTATTTGACTAGGCTGGCAGCCTTCACCATCTCTATCCAATCTTCACACTGACAATATCCCTGGCTGTGTTCTACATAAACTATAGAGTGAACTGGCACCTTACCTGTGTGCCCTGTTCAATCACAGCCTCACCTCAGGTTTTTGTCCCTACCGAATGGTGCACTGCTACAGTAATCCCTCTCCACAAAGGAGGAGCGACTACAGACCCTGGGAACTATCATCCCATTAGCCTGACAAGTCTGATATGCAAAGCTATGGAATGCATCTTCATGGACCTAATAAACAAGGATAGAGGGAATCTCCAAACTCCAAACGCCATACAGTTTGGTTTTGTGAAGGGTAGATCATGCCTGCTCAACCTGGTTGACTTCTTTGAGTCAGTCACCAGAGCTGTGGATGAAGGCAAGGTGGTTCATACAGCCTATCTTGATCTGGCCAAGGTGTTTGATACCATTCCCAACTCAGGAATAATAGAAAAACTCACTAAGCTAGACATCAACCCCTATATCACCAGGTGGGTTGCAAACTGGCTCACAGATAGAACCCACAGTGTGAAGGTAGCTGACTCCCAAGTCAGACTCCCAACCAATCATGAATGGAGTCCCACAGGGTTTGGTCTTGGGTCCACTCCTGTTTGGTATCTACTTCTCTGAAGTCCAGGTCAACACAAAGGGACTCTGGATGACAAAGTTTGCAGACGATTGCAAGTTGGGAGCTATTATTCCCTCCCCAAGTGATGTTGACATCCTACAGAAAGGCCTCACTGAGACTAACGACTGGTGTCAGAACCATGGCCTTAAGCTCAATGCCAAAAAATGTGTTGTCATCCCCTTTGGGAAAAACCCATTTCCCATGAATTACCATATTGATGGTAGTCCATTAAACACAGAAGGAGTTATAAAAGGTCTTGGAACACAGGTTGTCAGCAACCTTTCTTTTGACCACCACATTGCCACTGTGATCAGAAAGTCCTTCTATGTGGCACATCTCATTACAAAGGGTTTTGCATCCAGGAAGAAAGAGGTCATTGTCTCCCTCTACTCTTCCCTCATTAGGCCAATCATTGAGTAAAATGCCCTATTTGGCATGTACCTCACTAGACACCTGCAACAACTGGAGAGGCTGCAAAAGTACTTCACAAAGAGGATCCTAGGCCTTAAACACTTGTCTATATGAGCAGACTTTAAAAAACTCGAACTATTCTCTGTCTCATATCACCTACTTAGAGGTGATCTCTGCTTGACTTACAAAGCCATGTCTAACCCTGCTATGTTAGAAATGCTATATCTAAAGAAATCCCAATCCCTCTGCACCAAGAGACCTCAACCTCATTACCACGGTCAACCGAACAAGCTGGAGGGACAGGTTAATAACCCAGAGACTGCCCATGCTATGGAACAGACTTCCCATACATGTCAAACAGAGTACCTCACTGGCCATCTTCAAGAGAAATCTTGATGAGTGGAAGGGAAATAGAAAATTCACCCCGTGGATCACTCCATTGGCTCTACTTAACAGAGGCACTGGGAACTAAGGTTGGGTGGCATGATACCAGGATAATCCTATGGGTTAGACTTGTAAAGGCACCAGGGCCATTAGTCCAGTACACACCTATGAACCTATATATTCTTTTTTATTTTCCATAACACAATTTTGGTTTTGTACTCTTCAATTTCTTCATTCACAATGCTTTTACTTTTTTGATATTTTCCCTTCCTTCCCACAATTCTTTGTATTTATACTATAGTATCATTTCTACAAAGATTTTATTTTCCTTCATAATTCCTTTTAATACATTACATAAAATTAAAGATGCTGCATGCACTAGCAGGTTTATTAAACTCACAACTCCTTGCTCTTCTTTCATATATAGAATCCCTCCCTTGACTGGATTCAGTCTAGAGCCCCATATAAAAGAAAAAGAAAATATAATCATCATTAGTTCCTTTTCATACTTAATAGGAATCATATAGATGTCAGCAGCATAGCCAATTTTCCTATTACCATGTTGTTCAACAAGTGTGCTTTTTCTATATGAAAATCTATATGATTTCCAAAAATGAGTCATATCCTTTACTTCTTTGAGTACATTATCCCATTGTTGCTGTCTGTATTCATTCCCTCCAAATATTATTCCTAATATATCTATATACTTTTCACTGAACTCAGTACCTCCTACCATACCTTCAAAACCAAATCCTTTACTTTTCACTTTACTTATACTTAAACCAATTCTTTTTAAATTTATACTTATTTTTTCATTTACTTCTTCCATCCATACTTTATTTTTAACAGTTAGTATAATATCATCCACATAATCATACATTATTGGCAATTGTACTTCCTTCATCATTTTGTATCCACTGCTACTTGACATGTTATTAATTTCCTTTACTATTACATTCATAACTAATGAGAAACTTACACTACTAGCTGGGCAGCCCTGCTTTATTCCACATTCTATTTTTTTATTTCTTCCCCATTACAGCCATTTACATTTAGTTTCACAGATTTCCTTTCATAAACGGGTTATATTGCGTGTAATTTTTTTTGCTTACATTATATGCCTGAAAAATTCCTCATAATGATTTGTATTAATATTATCATAGGTTTTACTTTTATTCCCTATCATAACCTTCAATTCTACATTTTTATTTATGGTATCATCAATTATTTCTCTTATTATCCATAATAACTCTTAATTTCCTTTTCTTCCAAATACTCTATCCATTTTTGTAACCTTTTTGTTAATTTTCTTATAATTTTATAATCTATATTATTCAGTGTTATAGGTCTCCAATTTTTTATCTCTTATTTCTTTTTTAAATATACATTTTATAACTACTGTACATATCTCTTTTTCTTTAATTCTGGTTTCCAACCATTCATCCATAACTTCTATAGAAATAATTTTTTGCCACTCCATTTCTTTATAAATACCATATTCGATTCCATCCATTCCTGTTGCAGAATTCATATTAATATCTTCATTCAGTTCTTTCATATTTTTGTTCTAAATAATCATTATCTTCATTATTTAATTTTTCACCTTTATAAATTTGTTCTATGTTTTTTCTCTTTTAACAAATAATTCAATACATATTCTTTAATTATTTTGTATGTTCCTTCTTGCTGTCTTATTTGCTTACCTTCCTTATTCTTTAATCCTCTTATTATTTTTCCTTCTTTTATTATTTTACTCAAATATAGTGCTACCTCTTCTTAATTTCCTTGTAAACAATATATTTGTTTATATAACAATATGTTAATTTTAATTTGATTCATTTAGTATAATTCTCTTTCTTTTTCATAAAAGGAATTGTTCTTCTCTAAGTCTCTGACTGCTTCTTGACTTAATATCTTATATGTCTCTTTTTCTTTTTTTCTTCCTTATACATTCTAAAATACTTTTTTATATTTCTCTTTTAAATTACACCACCAAACAGTCCAATTCTCACAAAACTCTCTCGTATTCATATATTTCCATAATTCCATAAGTTCCTTTTTCTCTTTAAATTTAATTCCTTTTCATTAAATTTCTTCATTCCTTTTCCTATTCTTATATATTCATTTACCTGTACCCATATAGCCACATGATCCAAAAATCCAGCATACTTAATTCCTTTTTTTTAACTTCTAAACTATCAGATATTAAAAATAATCAATTTCTGTCCTAATTTCATTCCTTTTGTAGGTCCCATGGTTATTCTCCCATACACTTAACTTTCCACTTCTCATAATTTCTGTAACCATTTTAACATCACCATTGCTGTTATTTTGTCTTAAATTGCAATTAAAATCACCCACCACTATAATGTCCATATTTACACAAACATATTCAAGAATATTTTTAAACATCATTTCTCTCTCTTTTTTGTTACATGTGCATATAATGCTATAATTCTATATGCATATTCTTTCCATCTGAAGTCTATTACCATACTTCGTCCTAGTTTCATTATGGTTACATCTAATATTTTAATGTTTTCTTGACATAATGTAAATACGTTTCTTTCCCCATGTTCCAAACTACCACACCATTCCAAAGTTTTTCAGTTTATATTCTTTCTTCCTCTGTTAATAATCTGATATCTTCTAAAACAATAATTTGTGCATCTACTGCAGCACACCATTGTAATATACCTAGTCTCCTCTTAAGATTTTTCATACTGTTTACATTTAAAGCTAATATTTTCAGCTTTTAAGAGCAGTTAGTATAATAAAATTTTTATCGTTCCTTTCTTATTTTCTCTAAGCATTATATTTTTGAATTTTCATTTCCTTTCTATAACTCTTTTACCTACTGAATTCTTTTTATTTCTTGCTGTATGCCAGCCAGCTTCTTCCTCACTTGTCTCCTCTGTTTCTTTTTCCTTGTTACTTTCTTCAATTTCACGTGCAACCTCTTTATCAGTCACATATTTTTGTACATTTTCTTGTATAACACATTCTACTATCTCTTTATCCTGTATAACTTCATTTTCATTTTCTTGCTCATTCTAGCCATGAATGACCAGTATTGCCATATTTGTTGCATTTTAAATCACAATTTATTTTTGCATTATGCCCTGTTTTACTACATAAATGACATATTTTTATCACATTCATTGATTAAATGGTCATTTTTCCACAAAAATAACAAGTCTTTCATTAACCCTGCATTTCACAAAACCCATATTACCATGAACATAAATAATTCTAGGTATATGCATAACATTTTCATTTTCCATTTCCAGTATTACTCCACATTCCAATCCCCAATCCATGGTCCTCTTTCATCATATATTTTTATAGTGTACATTACTTCCTTACATATAGTTAACACATTTTCTTTCAGTTCTTTTGCTTCAACTTCAGTTCTAAACTGTAACATTATTCTTTTTTTGTCTGTAAAAAGCTTGCACGACATATTCTGACCATGAATAAATATTTTTCTTTTGTTTATATGCACCCAAAAAAAATTTCATAGCCTGCCCAGCCAGTCTCAAATATCAAGTCACAAAAAGTATTTTTATTAATTAAAATAAATGCTCTTACATATTTTGCTTTGACACCCAAACGTGCTATGACAGTGTCCCAAACCTCATACCTGTCCAAACATTCTTCGTTTTTACTGCTCACATGTACTGTATACTTCTTTTTTGTTTCTTTTATTTCTTTATTCTTCTTTGTTCCTTCTCCAACAGTTTGTGCATAGGTTTCTTCTCTAACTTTTTCTGGCACAGTCTCTTCTCCATTTTCGTCTTCTATTTTTTCCATGATGTTACTCCATGAAACTGTGCCCCATTTTCTGGCTCACTTTGGTTTACCATTTCTCCCGCAACTCCCACCAATTGGAGGGTTGTAATTATGCATTTTTCAGAGGTAACTGTCTCTCCCTCAAACAATCTCCTTTGAAAGTTTTACTCTGAATCCTTCTCTGTTTCAGATATAATCTCCTTTTCCTCCAATGTTACTGTTTTTTCTGCACCCACGTCATCATAAAAAACTACTGGTAGTGATTCGACCATTTCAACTACATTTTCAGCAAGTTTCACTCCATTTTCAGCAGAAGCTGAATTAGCCATGTTTTCTCCTTGTTATTCCTGGCTGCCACCACACCTGGACAGGAAACAGGAACTCAGTATGTGTAACACACAAACTCTTTCCCCTGACTACCAAGAGTAGGAGATGTTCCCTGAAGGCCTGGCCAAATTTTCCCTAATAATATAAATAGCATCTCTGGTATCCCCTGAAAAGAGACTACAAGCTTAGTTGGATTAACATGGTCAACAATGGATAAATAAAACAAAAAATGTAAGACCTTGAAGATGCAATTCAGTTTTAAACAGAAAAAAAAGAAAGTCTCCATGAATATAAGCTTCACCAACAACAAACTTCCCAATCTTTTGCAAGACCTCTTTGAAAGCATAAAGAACCAGTTCTGTCTACAATGTAACCAACATCTAAATGAATTATCAGAAAGTTGACAGAAGACTCAACAAAGTTGGTTTCACTTCATTAAGATGGTGGACAGTAAACATGCTGAGATGCAGCTTCTTTAGTTGTTACAGAAGTCTTTCAGGGGTATTATAGAGAATGCTTCTAGAAAACTGGTGAAGTTTTGAAAGTGGTACTGTTTGCCCAGAAATAACTATCAACTTGGCACTACTTGGTCATCCAGGTAAAAGAATGAACAGCTATTTTCATCTCTCTTCACAGTGGAGATGTGCAGGTTCTTGCTGTAGACACACACTTTCTTGTGAAAACTGGAGGAAGATTCCATGGATGTATGCATACTTCTTACATAAAGCAGCAGAAGACTGTTACTGGTATCCCAAGATCATACACACAGAATAGTGTGGTGGGGGACATATGTGCCTCCATATAGGGATAATTCATTGTCTTCAATTTATATTTCCACTTGCAAAGTTTAGAGATATCGTCACAAGCTAATTTTTGACATCCTGTTTCCTAATGAGGAGGGTACTAAGGGAAAATAAAAGAACAGACTGCCCAAAAATGAAACATTGGTTTACCTGCAGAATTAGAAGAATATGGCCATGAAATTGCAGAGATCTCCTGCCACAGAGAATACTTCTTTAACCTGATAATTTTTTTTAATAGTTGAGGTGACCCCCCTAAAAAAATGTAGTTTCAATAAATGCATCTCAACCACATCCTTATATCCTTTCCACTTGTTCTGGCCCTACTGAGAGGTAGAATAGTGAATTATTCCAGCAAACTGGATGCATGGCCTCATCGTTTAAGAAGATAAGTGATCATATCAATCCTTCCCAAAGCCCAAAACAGACTACACCATTATAAAAAGTGAAAAATAAACACAGCTCTGCTGAATCTGGAGGATGATCCAAGAAAGGAAACACTGTCCTTTTGCTATTCTGTCCCCAACCAAATACCCCCATAATTAGGGAACTGTATGGGATAAAAAGCATATACTTCTGCAACATTGGCAATTGGGGCCATACAATTTAAAATCCATAAAGTCAAACCCTGAAACAACTAGCAGTAATTATAAAAGCAATTTTGAATAAAGTGTTTTAATTTTAATTTTATTAGACAAGTTACCGGTGAATGGGAATATGAGATACAAGGTGATGCAGGAAAGAAAATATGTTGACAGTAGTGAAGAAGAAACAACAATACAAGATTTTTTTTTTATTTCAAAAAAGAATAATGAATTTTGGGAAAAGTTTAAAAATTAATATAGATGAGAACATTTTAAATGTATACATTTGAATATGATATTGCATGATAAAGTAAAGAAATGTGATATTGATAAATGGGATGAAGTACCATTTGTGACAATACTGGTACAGAGGGTAAAAATCTGAGAATTTGTTATATAACAGGATGTTGTATTAGCTGAAATAAGAAGATGGTTGAGGATAGCGGGTAAATATAAAAAAAATAATGAAAGAAATATAACTGCTTACCTACGTTTTTGTGTTGATACATTGTGTAAATAATTCATTTAAAATTTTATATGATATAAAATTAATGTAAATGTTAATAACCCACCCCTGTTCTTTTTTAATACCTGCTGTGGGATCTTCTACACCCACTTGAGTTATCACCATCTCAGGAAATGGGGCCTCAGTTTAATGTGTGATGCAAAGGATAGCACACTTCCTGATGCTGCACTGCACTGTCAGTATTGGGAATTAATCCAGTTACCTGGTGTGGGAATAGAAACAATAACTTGTTGATGTTCTATCATGAAAGACAAGTTTGCTTCTTGTTGCGCTACTGATACTGATACTGTCCACAGAACCAAGGACATTTACAATGTGTTCAATTTCAAATGTCCAATCTATGTTTCTGATTTAAAGATAAAAAAATAATAAATTTCCCCTTTAACTGGATTACTGCATTTAGTCAAATCTTGATATCACTCATTGTGTAGACTGTGGGAGGTTTGGTGTTTTGTTTTTTTGTCCACACTTTGGCAATTACCTTAAACTAGGACAATTCAGTGCTGACACCTACTCATGTTGTTGGAAACTGTAATACCACTTCTAAAAAATGTTCTGCCTTTCAACATATTTCAGGAAATTATGGATGAGAACTCAGTTGGCACTCAAATGCAAATGGAACAAGACCACTTAATCTGTCAGTCATACCCTACCCATTATAAATGTATTTGTGCTGATTTCATGAGGCGGACTTACTACCAAAACATCATCATTACAGTCTGAACCATCAGCTAATCAAGTAACATGGATTACACTTGGACCTTGAGAAAATACATTTTTGTGACCATCTATGGCAAGTGAGATTCGGTCACATATGCCCAACATATAAACATAAATGAACTGTTAAATGTGAACAATTTATAACTGTCATTTAATTAAAGCTATGATCAAAATGTGTTATGCTACTTGTTTACAGAGGAATTTTTCTCATAGGCTTCCGATTAAGGTGGGCATCAACCTTTAAAATAAAATAAATGTTTGTGCTGCTGTAGCTCTCACAAAAAAAAAAAAAAAAAAAAAGAAAAGATTCAAGCCTAACTCATGTTCTAATGTATAGTACCACATTAATATATATAAACTAGACTTGAGGGAACAGAGGAACACATACCTTTCAGCTTTGTGATGTGTAATAATTAACAGCTGTGGAAATAAACAATTTAGTTTTAAGCTATACATTTGTCAGATTAGTGCAGGTTTGACAGATAACAGTGTACACTTCATAACATAAAAATGGACAATAGACCTATATATGCTTAACATTTTGCAGTCATGGGGTCATTTGTTGGTAGATCCTTGCATGTCACAGGCCAGCATATAAGTAAACCAATTATTTGATAGGACTTCTCAGTGTTAAGTTTTAAAACACACACACATACACACACGCACACGCACACGCACACACACACACACACACACACACACACACACACACACACACACACACACACACACACACACACACACACACACACACACACACACACACACACACACACACACACACTCCTTCATGTGGAATCATAAACTAAAACAATGAGTAAAAAGGTCACAGAGAAAAAACAATCTATTAAAAAACACAAAAAGAAAAATCTAGCAAAGCTAGACTTTCCATTCTGTGATACCTTAAACCTCTTGTGTTAGAAGTGACATGGGATGTATGCAAATTACCCTTTAAGGACATCAGCTAAATGGCTATTCTGAATGGCCATGACTTTTTCTTTTAAGTCTATTTATGGACAATTTCTGGCCAATAAAGCCAAAACCCACTAGCTGTGGGCACAATACAATACAAGAGGTTTAAGGTATCAGATAGTGCAAAGTCTAGCTTTGCTAGATTTTTCTTTTTGTGTTTTTTAACCAATTGTTTTTTTTCTGTGTGACCTTTTTACTCGTTGTTTTAGTTTGTTAGTTGGGATATTTTGCAGTCACCCTAATATTTATGGATATCAGTTGGGTATGACAACCGTGTGTTTCCAGCTGTTAGCCAAACATTCCACTTATGTTGTGCTGATGATGCCATAAGAAAGCAGAAACATGCATGTCCACAGCTAGTATGGTTTGGCTTTATTGGCCAGAAATTGTCCATAAATAAACTTAAAAGAAAAAGTCATGGGCATTCAGAACTGCCATTTAGCTATGTCCTTAAAGGGTAATTTGCATATATTCCATATCACCTCTAATACAAGAGGTTTAAGGTATCACACAGTGGAAAGTCTAGCTTTGCTAGATTTTTCTTTTTGTGTTCACATGGAATCATCACAATATACACATTCTGCCCAAAACATTTTGCACATAAAGAACTAGTGAAAACCTGACAGGACTAGTTCCACACAATCATTATAATTTCAGAATGTGAGTGAAGACCATGCATATCATTACTTCTTAAAATTATTGTTCAACTACCATGCTAAATTATGGATAATAATGTTTGCTTCATCCTCAGTAGTAGAGTACTTAATCCAAACCATGTACTTCTGACATCAACTTGATATACCCCTCCCACAAAGATAGATTAGGGTCATTGCCAAATGACTCCACCCTAAAAATTTGCTTGTTGTCCCCTCAGTACAAAAGTATTTATAAGCACTGGGAGTAATTTACTGCAAATATTATGTAATACCATAACAGACAACTGGTTCTGAACCTTAAGTCCATTCATGAAGCTATAGTATAGCTGCATTGTCCATGTCATTTAAGAGCTACTATCAAATTCCTAAAAGACAAGGCTTTTTGGTGAACACAGTTGAAAACTTTTAGTTATGTACTTACCATAACTTCGGATGTATGGGATCCATCTCGCCTACATTCATGACAGATGGGTTCGGAGCCGATCCATCGGCTCCGACTCGGCAACTAATACACTAGCACGAAGTCTCTCATTGGCTGGGCTACTCCCTATCCCAGGATGCACTACACCTGCTTCCCCAGATCTTGTTTGTTCGCTTTCATACACCCATGCAAACACAGAAAAACTAGTAGTCACAATAACCAACTAAAGTTCTTCAAGAAAGAATGCCAAGAAAAGAGGGACTGCAGCTCCTCTAAATCCAAATGGAAGGGGGAAGGAGGGTGGGTACTTATGAATGTAGGCGAGATGGATCCCATACATCCGAAGTTATGGTAAGTACATAACTAAAAGATGTAATGGGATCCTATCTCGCCTACATTCATGACAGATGGGACAGCGTCCCTAGCACCTACATCCCGGGTGGCTCATTGGAAAACACTCCTGAGAACTGTGGAACCAAAGGAAGCTCTGCCTCGAGAAACCACATCCAATTTGTAATGAGAAATGAAAGTGTGCGGAGAAGTCCAGGTTGCTGCAGCACAAATATCATCTATTGATAACTTGGAGTGAAAAGCTACGGAAGTAGCCATTGCTCTGGTAGAATGAGCCTTGACTGGAAAGGGGAGGTCTTTGTTAGCTTGTGAATAAATAAAAATGATACAATCTTTAATCCATTTAGATATGGAGGTTTTTGTTACTGGTTGACCCAATTTGTTCGCTGCAAAGGAAACAAACAATTGATTAGATTTCCGCGTTTGAGCGGTTCTACTCAAATAAAAACGCAGTTGTCTATGTACGTCCAATTGATGCAAAGTATATTCTGCGTTATTAGAGAATTCTGGGAAAAAGACAGGGAGTTCTATAGTTTGTTGCATACAGAAAGAGGAGGCCACTTTTGGTATAAAAGCAGGGTTTAATTTCAATGAAACTCTATGCTTGTGAAAAATCAAATAGGGAGGATCAGAACAAAGAGCTTGAAGTTCTGAAACTCGCCTGGCAGACGTTATGGCTACTAAAAAGGCCGTTTTCCAAGACAGAAATTTTAGATCACAGGTAGCAGCTGGTTCGAAAGGACGGGCAGTTAGGGCAGCAAGAACCATATTCAAATCCCACGGGGGGACAGGATGAGATAAAGGAGGCTTCAGGAGCCAAGCCCCTTTAAGGAAAGCCTTACAAAGTTTGTGAGACATCAATGAAGGTTCAAATGAAGCATGAAAATTAGAAATGGCTGCTAGCTGAACCTTAATGGTAGAAACTGAAGAGCCCGACTGAAAAAGGGAGGCCAGAAAATTCAGAACCTCCGATACTGGTGCAGTGAGAGGATCTATACCCCGTTCTTGAGCCCAGAAAGCAAACCTTTTCCATTTACTGGAATAAAGTTTGATGGTGGAAGGTTTATGAGAAGAAGACAGTATGTGGACCACATCCGGGGAAAGAGCATTGTCTCGGACTAATGATGGAAGTGGAGTAACCATGCTGCCAACTTCAGGGACCTGAGAGACGGGTGAAGCCGTCCTGACTGATGAGTCAACAGGTCTGGCACCGGATCCAGAAACCATGGACCATCTATCGCATGCCTCTGTAGGAAAGGAAACCAAACTTGACGAAGCCAGTGCGGGGCAATCAAAATCATCTCGCTCTCCATGTAAATGGCCTTCTGTATCACCCTCGGTAAGAGGGGGAATGGAGGGAAGGCGTAGAGAAGACCGGGGGGCCAAATGTGAGTCAGAGCGTCCCTGGGAGTCTGTCCCTGAGAAGGGAACAGTGTGAAGAACTCTCTGCATTTCGCATTGTGAGGGCTGGCAAACAGGTCGCAGCAAGGATGACCCCATCTGTGGAAAATTTTCACAGCTATACCCTGGTTGAGGGACCATTCGTGGGGTAAAAGAATGGTCCTGCTTAATCTGTCCGCAATCACATTGGACTTCCCCGGTATGTGCATTGCCATCAGAAAGCGGTTGGTAGCTACCGCCCAGTGCCAAAGTCTCATGGCTTCTCTGCATAGTGGGTAAGACCTGGTTCCACCTTGCTTGTTTATGTACCATACCACCGACATGTTGTCGGATAGGATAGCAATCGAGCCCTGTGGGAGAGCGTGATGGAGAGCTTGGAGTACCAATAGTACCGCTCTCATCTCCAGGACATTGATATGCAAATGCGTTTCCTGGATCTGCCATGTGCCTTGGACCGACCTGTCCAGGTAATGACCCCCCCACCCTACCTGGGAGGCATCCGTAGTCACAGTGGCAATGGGACGTTGTGGTATAAAGGGTCACCCCTGGTCGAGATTTGATTGGAGAAGCCACCAATGCAGATCTCGACGGCAACTTTCCGTGATTATGATTAAGTGGTTCAAGGGAAGTTCCTGATAAGACCATTGAACCGACAGTAGCCATTGTAAAATTCGCATATGAAGCCTGGCCAAGGGAACCAAAAGTATGGTCGATGCCATCGAGCCCAACAGTTGTAGGATCCGATGGGCCGGAGTTCTTTGTAGGGGGAGACAGGATTTGACTTGATCCTGTAACACCTGAATTCTTGCTGCCGGTAAATAGGCGCGCATTCTTTTTGTGTCTAAGTCTGCGCCTATGAAAGTAATACGCTGAGATGGCTGTAGTACAGATTTTTGCAAATTGAATGTGATCCCCAAGAAACGGCCCAAGGTGAACGTGGCTCTGAGCGCTTGGAGTAGTAGATGCTCGGAGGTGGCAGTAAGGAGCCAGTCGTCTAGATAAGGAAACACCTGGAATCCCAGACTTCTCAGGTGAGCAGTTATCACTGCCAGACACTTGGTGAACACCCTGGGGGCTGTGGTGAGACCAAAGGGCAGTGCTCGGAATTGAAAATGACTGACTCCGAGGCGGAAGCGGAAATGTCTCCTGGACTCTTGAGCTATGGGAATGTGATAGTAAGCGTCCTGGAGATCTATGGAGCACATCCATGCATCTTTTTCCAGCAAAGGAAGAATAGATTGAAGAGTGACCATTTGGAATTTGGACTTCTTTACGAAACGTTTCAATGAACTGAGGTCCAAAATGGGCCTGAAGTCCCCTGTCTTTTTTGGTACCAAAAATAATTTTGAGTAAGTTCCTGATCCGATCTGGTCGATGGGGACAGGCTGGATGGCTCTTTTTTCTAGCAGCTTTGAAACCTCTAATGCTGCCTGATCCCGCTGACTGGGTGGTACGTCCGGGATTTCCCTTAAGGAAAGGGGGGGTTTGTTGAAGGGGATGATATATCCTCCGGTAATGATACGAAGCACCCACTGATCGCTTGTTATGGATTCCCAAGCTTGAGGGTGCGCCGCAAAGCGACCCCCGACTGGCTCCGGAGATGCACAGTCGGGCAACAACTCAGGAACGCTGGTTGTATGAAGAACCACGAAAGGAATCGCGGTCTCCAGAGTTACGGGGGCCTCTGCCACCTCTGGGGCGGCGTCTTCCAAAATTCCCCCCCCCCTGCCTCTGGAGGGGGAATCACCAGGTGGAGTAGGGAAAGACTTCTGAGATTTTTTAAACCACATTTTCCCTCCTCTCCCAGCCTTGGCGTAAGGCCTAGAAGGAGCGGAAAATCGGGCCCCAACGGCAGTCAAAGTCTTTCCCTCCTGTTCGCACCTAGTTAGTGTGTCCTTCTCCTTGGGTCCAAACAAGGATGACCCATCAAAGGGGGCGTCGGCGAAGGAAGACTTGAAAGCCTCCGCGAATGAACACAAGCGTAACCAGGCTTGTCTCCTGAGGGCAACGCCTGTTCCCGCTGCTCTACTCGCCCCTTCGGCCGCATATGAGATGAGCCTCATGGACGAATTAACAATAGACAAGAGGGTAGTCATCTGTGCGCCAACAGTCGGGGCCAGCGCCTCAGGTAGATTACCAAGAAGAGAGTCATTTAGCTCTTTGAGAAGATCCCTTTGGAGCCTCGTAAAATGACATAAGTAGTTCAGCGACCGTAAGGTAAAGGCCGCTGAGGACAGGGTACGCTTCCCGTACCTATCCATACTCCTAGAATCCTTATTAGGAGGATGAATAGACGTCGAAGCCTCTGCCACGTCCTGCTGTGTGGCAGAAGCCACCACCAAAGCATCTACAGGAACACCCTTTGTGAGAAACTCCTTCTGGGGGGGGGCTGACAAAAATTTATTGGGCCTCGCAGGCACCGGTTCCACAGAATCAGGGTGTTCCCACACCCTTCGAGAAACCAAATCAAGGAGTTCATCGAAGGGCGGAGACACCCAGGAGGCGGAAGGCTGGGCCCCAAAGGCCTTGAGGAAGACTGACTCCTCAGCTGAAGGGGTTTTGGCTTGCCAGTCACCTCTCTGTCTCAGAATCTCCAAGATATCTGAGAAGGAGATATCATCCGAAGATGATTTGGGGGACCCTTCTGCGTCATCGAGGTCAGTATCCGATGTAATAGACTCATCTTGGGAGTCTACGTGTTTCCTCTTACACAATTTCTTCCGTGGGGGTTCATCCAAAGCCGTTTCGGACGGACCACCCGGAAGAAGGGAACCCCTGATGGGGGTATCCTCAGGCCCTGGGGCCCCGCTGCCGGGGGGCTGCAACACAACAGAGGCACCAGTCTTCAAATCTAGGGACGGTGAGGTAGAATCTAGTTGAACCGGCAAGGGCATGGCCAGCGCGCTCCTCATGGCCTCAAAGGCCGGACCTCCAGAATCCAAGGAGGTCACTGGTCTAGAGGCCACGATGGCACTGGGAATTCCAGCAGCCGATGCTCCGAGAGGAAGACTAGGCACCGAAGCACCCAATCCCAAAGTATTCCCCTCGGGCCCGGCTGAAGAGGTCGCAGTACCAAACCCTGAACCGGAGGACAGGGTAGGAAGCACAGTCGGAGCCGAAAGGCCTGTAAGGGGTCTCTGCTCCGACCGTATGGCTCCACATTGTTCCACCACCACCGGCTCCAACAGCTCTGACGAGGTTGGAGGAGGAATCAAATGTGTTGGAGGGGGGATCGGCTCCGAAGCAAACTGTGCTGGAGCCGAGACCATTTTAGTAAACACTGGAGATTGGAATAGCCTCTGTAAAACCCTATCCAGGTCCGAATCTGATAGTCTCGAGGATTTAGAGGAGGTAGACACTCGAGAAGACTTTCCTC
Organism: Protopterus annectens; assembly: GCF_019279795.1. Taxonomy (NCBI): domain Eukaryota; kingdom Metazoa; phylum Chordata; order Ceratodontiformes; family Protopteridae; genus Protopterus; species Protopterus annectens. The sequence goes on from NC_056729.1 coordinate 1,057,024,181, forward strand.
TCGGCTCCGAGAGAGAAGGGGACCGGCTCTGAAATGGCTCCAATACTGTCGGCGCCGACTCCACCACAGCATGGACCACCATCGGCACCGAAGGAGCCTTCTTCGGAGCCGAGGGGGAAGAGTCTGAGCTGCACACTTCCACCGGCTCCGAAGCCATTGGAACCGATGGAGGTGATTCACCTCTCGATACTCCAACTTGCGGCTCCGAAAGCAATGGAGCCGAAGTAGGAGGTACCGAGGCAGACCCTTCGGCCCTCGGCCCCGAAGTCAGTGGAGCCGAGGAAGAAGAGGTCAATTTAGTCTTTTTAGAAGTCGGCTCCGACGGACTTGTCGGTGCCGACGATCTTTTCTTTTTGGAAGCAACAGGAGGATTTAAGGCTTCCTCAAACGAAGGTTTTATAAGCCCTTTCAGTATCAACTTGTTCTTGCGTTCTTGAAGAACTCTAGCAGAGAAAGCATGACATACGCTACAAGTCTCTTGCAGATGTTTCGGCCCCAAACAATAAACGCAGACTGAATGACTGTCTGTGATGGACATTTTATAACTGCACCGAGAGCATTTTTTAAAACCTGACTTGTGTTCCTTAGACATAGTACAGGCCCTTCAACAAGTATGACTTTGCCACAATAATTAAGCACTATAACAGAATTGCGCCAACTGACAAGCGCGAGACACACTGGCACGAGTACTTAAGAAAAAAAGTTTACCTCAGAAACAAACAGACAAAACAAGTTCAACAGCCCAAAGCCCTCTAATTTAAACGGGCTTGGCCCGAAAACAATTAATCACAAAAGGTAATAAAGGCTAAATAGCACACAAAGATAGGGCAAAGGCCCTCTAACTTAAACGGGCCTTGCCCGACTGAAAAAATAAAATACCAGAAGACACTCAAGCACTCAAAAGTAGCAAATAGTAGAGAATGATAAGGAATAGCTGTTAAAACAGCTGTTTGGTTAATATATGACAAAAAACCCCAAGGTCAAAGACCAATAAAGGTAAAAAGAACCACTTAGCTCCAGCCAAGTCGAGACCACGTCCAGCTTGTAAAGCGGCAAATGAGATCTGGGGAAGCAGGTGTAGTGCATCCTGGGATAGGGAGTAGCCCAGCCAATGAGAGACTTCGTGCTAGTGTATTAGTTGCCGAGTCGGAGCCGATGGATCGGCTCCGAACCCATCTGTCATGAATGTAGGCGAGATAGGATCCCATTACATCCTAATATAGACTTAGCAGTAGAATAAATAATTTCCCATATATGCTGCACTTTATATGACCGGCATTGGTCAAGATCATTATTTAACAAATTAGCAAATACAGTATACTGCTGATGAACATGGATGCAAAACAAGAAAAGCACCAAATTATCTTACATACATAGCATTAGTGTGTAGACTGCAATGATTCTAAAATACTATAAATGTCAATCACTGCATTTCCAGATCGACAACTAAATGTATTAGCTTTTGCTTGAAATATTTGTTGGCCATTATCTTCACAGAGACCATATCATTTAAAAAACAAATATCTTTCATGCAACTCAATCCAATCTGTCACAGCATTCACTTATCCTTTCTAGATAATATGCCTCATAAGGGAAAACATGGCTAGCATTTGTTTTGCTATAAAAACCGAAATTAGATTTCCAAATGAAAGAAATTCCATTTGAAGAGTACTTTAACACTGCAGGTAGTTGGAATGCTGTGTTATGAAAATGGCTTCTGCAATAAGCATATGTAAAAGTAACAGTTTCTCCGTTGCGAACTACTGGGGAAAGTACAACTGTATAAGTAAACTTACCATAACAACAGATGTTCTAGTAGATCATGGTTGCAGTGGCTTAAGCTATATGGGTCCTACCCCTTTCTCCAGCCAGATATTCAAAGCTTAAGAATGCCTTCCAAACGTTCCGACTGTCAGAAACATGACGGGAGCTCCATAAAAAGACAACTGGAATGCAAAAAGCTTCAGAGTATTTTTTCCAAGGAAGAGAGGCAAAAGACCTGAAACAGCAATGATAGGAAACAACCCAGCAGTAAATTATATAGAAAAGGGGGCATCTATCCACACCCTAGGAACCCTAAAGGAAAACAGCCAAAAACAATGGGGATGGATGGAGGGACAGCTACTGCAACAGTGATCTATTAGGACATCTATTGTTATGGCAAGTTTACATACATAAATGTACTTTGTTCAAAATGTAGATCATTGTTTTAGTAATTTAAACTGTATGTGTTGATGACCATAGCTTAGATAACTAATGCAGGAGGCCAGAAAACTAGGACTCCAGGAGCTCCTGGAGAATGATCCAAGAAAAGCCTGTTCTGGACCTGGAAAGGAATCTATTTTGCAATGCTTTGTAAATGTATGCAAAAAAGATCAAATTGTTGTATATAGAATACTTCCAGACTCCACCCCCTTCCCAGAAAGCCACCAAAGAAGCCAAAGACCTTATGTAATGGGTTCTAATTCTGCTTGGAAATAGTTTATTGTGGTGAGTATAATAAAAGGGAATGGCATGAGACAATCGACTAGAAATATTCTGCTTTGACACTGGTTGTCATTTCCTCTCAGATTTGTAGGAGACAAACAACAGATCGGCTTTCCTGAATGCTAATGTTTTGTCTAGGAAGTATCTGCGATGCTTGTAGACATCCATAATGTATCAACTCTTTTTTCCATTATTCTTGGGTTCAGGAAATAAGACAGAAACATAAAGTCTCTGGCTTACTGTAAACTATAAGACCATTTTAGATAAAAAAGGATTAGTCCTCCAAAAAAACACATCCTTATGGAGCATGGGGTACGGTTGACTCACTGTAAGTGCTAGTAACTCAGGCACTCTCCTAGCAGTTGTCAGAACAGTAAATAAAACAGTATTTCATGCTAAGAACCTCCAAATCAGCCTGATGATCTGGGTAAAATGGAAAAACAGTAAGCATTTCAAGCACAAAGTTATGATCCCAAGGAGGAGCCCCCTGTTTTCTAGGTGTGCAGAGATACATCCCTCTTTATTTCAGTATTATTAGAATGGAGGGATCGTAGGACAGACAAGCAGAGCTAATACACAATATACTTTAACAGATGAATATGACAGACTGGAGGACAGTAACTCACATGTGTAATCAAGAACCAGAGGCAGCTGGGCCTGAGGAGGTTATTGGTTCTTGTACTAGCACCACCTAGAAAACTTTTTGCACTGGCACATATCTGATTTAATACTTTTTTTTTCAATACCTTTAGTACCCGCTGCACATCCTCAGGAAGACGCAGCCTAAAAGGTATCAAAATTCTATTATCCAGGCAGTTAGTTGAAAAGTACTCAGGTCGGGGCATATAAAACAACTCCAGTCTTGCTGCACATCCTCAGGAAGACGCAGCCTAAAAGGTATCAAAATTCTATTATCCAGGCAGTTAGTTGAAAAGTACTCAGGTTGGGGCATATAAAACAACTCCAGTCTTGTGCGAGTAAACACAGTCTTTGGGAAAGCTTGCTTTAATTGCCACTGGCCCAAATGAAAAGAAGTGAGAACCACTGTTGCTTGGGCCAAAAGGGTGCCACCACCACAATAATTTGGGGAGTCCTACTAGATATTCAGAAATACATTGAGTATGAGTGGAAAGGGTGGAAAAGCATACATGAATATTCTTGACCAAGGAAGTGAGAAAACGTGTCTTCCAGGTCTATTAACACAGAGTCATGGAGCAGAATTTTTTAGTTGTCTGTCCTGAAAGAAGGCAAACTTAGCAATTTAAGACATTCCCCACAGTTGGACCAGTTCTTAGAAGACTCAAAAGTGAACACTGTATAAATGGTGTCTATCCAAGTCCTGCTGTGCTTATCTGTGACCAAGTTTGGTCTGACAAGATGTATAAAGCCTGAAGGGTCAGACAAGCTAAGCTGCTATCTCCCAGGCTATCAAAGCAAGTCTGCAAATAAGGTAAAATCCTCCTTGTTAGTTCATATACCACATCATTATGGTGCTGCCCGTGAAAACTTGCACTGGTCCTGGGAACTAGAGAGGATTTAAGGCATTCAAGCATTCTCACCACTAACATCTCTCTGACATTAAATTGTTCCTGTCTAAAGGATTCCATAGAGATTGCATGTCCCTCCTTTGAAAACTGCACCCTATGCCAGGCCTAATGCATCTATAGTTATAGACTGTAATAGGGTTGAAATGGAGAATGAAATATGTGAATTGCCAAATAAGTGGTCTATCCACCATAGACTCATTCTCTGCATATTCCAGTACAGGAATCTAGAAGAAAAAGAAGTTATGTTCTCACTATAACATTCCATGTGTGTTGTCCATCTCGTCCTTTATTCTCACTGGTGGGTCAGATCCGATCCGTCGGATCCATCTCAGCCATTTCTCTAGCTCAAGGTTTTCAGCAAAGCTTGTGGGCTCTATTATTTACCCATAATGCAACTCCCACAATTACCTCAAATCTTGTTTGCCCACAGTAGCCTATAGAAAAGAGTTGTATAGTATCCCCAATTCTAGATACTTAGAGTAAAAGCTCCTATGCGCACACACACATATATATATATATATATATATATATATATATATATATATATCAATGCTGGATAGGCAAGTTAAAAACTCTGAGGTTATATGGCCCCATGAAGTCCAATTGTATTCAATCTACCAGGAGATTAGGAAGGGTTGAAGGGGAGAAGTGAGAATAAAAGATGAGAGGGACAACACACATGGAATGTTACGGTAAGAACATAACTTCTTTATGTGATGTTGTCAATCTTGCCTTTATTCTCACAGGTGGGACTGCATCCCAAGCAACTAAAACCTTGGGTGGCTTATGAAAGAATATTCCTCAGAATCATAGAACCAAAGGGGGCTGTTCTCCTAGAGGCCACATCCATCTTGTAATGAGTAATAATGATAAGAGGTTTCACCCAAGTAGCTGCAGCGCAGATATTATCCAGTGGTAATCTAGCCTAAAAGGCTGCAGATGTGGTCACAGATCAGGTGGAATGAGATTTAACTACAGTGGGAAGAGTTTGCTCTTTGAATTATAAATGTGGGAAATGCACATTGTTAACCATCTAGATAGGGTAACTTTTGAATTTGGTTGACCATTTTTCGTCTCGGCAAAAAGCTGGTCTGATTTTCTTATTTCATAAGTTCTATGCAAATAAAAATATAATTGTCTATGGACATCTAGCAGATGGAGTGAGTACTCTCCTTCATTTTGAAAGCTGGAAAAGAAAACTGGGAGGTCTATAGATTGGTTAATATTATTTTCCGACATGGCCTTGGTCAAAAAGGATGGGTTAGGGCATAACAAGGCTCTGTCTTTTTGGAAGACTAGATAAGGGGGTTTTGCTGACAAGGCTTTCAACTCAGATACTCTTTTAGCTGATGTAATAGCCACCAAAAAGAGAGTTTTCCAGGAAAGGTATTTTAACTCACATGTGGCTGAAGGTTCAAAGGGAGGAAAAATTATATTAGATAAGATGAAATTGAGATCCCAAGGGGGTGTTGGATGCTTATATGGTGCTTTTAACATGGTAGTGTCCTTCAAAAATGCTTTGAACATTCTGTGTGACATGATAGGACTGTCATTTTCTCCTATATGGAATTTGGAAATCACAGCTAGCTGAACTGTAATCGTAGCTGATGCTGCTCAACCATTGAAAAGCTCTGATAGAAACTGCAAAATAGAGTGAACTGGTGCTGTAAAGGGGTCTTCCATGTTGCTGCTGGCCCATAGCACACATTTCTTTTCCATTTGCTTTTATAAAGTTTTCGAGTAGATGACTTATGAGACAAAAATAAAATATGCTTAACTGGAGAGGATAGAGATGGAAACCTGCCAATCGAGGGAACTGGAACAGGCAGGCTGTCAACTTGAGGGAGTCAAAATTGGGATGAACTATCCCTTACGGATGTGTCAGAAGATCCAGACCTGGGTCCAGAATCCAAGGTTCATCCTGAAGATGAAGCTGAAGAAAAGGGAACCAGATTTGACAAGGCCAGTAGGGGTGATGAGGATAATTGTTGTCTCCAACAGACTCGCTTTCTGCCAAAATTGTGATATTATTGGAACTGGGGGAAGGCATAAAGAAGTTCTGGAGGTCAATCATGTAGAAGTGCATCCCTCGGTGACTCCCCCATGGGAGAGATCAGAGCAAAGTAGTTTCTGCATTTGGCATTGTCAGGTGATGCAAAAAGATTGCAGCAAGGTTGGCCCCATTTCTGGAAGATCATTTCAGCAACTCTCTGTTTGAGGGACCACTCATGCGACCATAAAATGTCCCTGCTCAGTTTGTCCGCAATGACATTGGACTTCCTCGAGATATGTGTTATCAGAAAACAGTTGGAGGCTATCTCCCAATGCCAGACCCCGAGAGCTTCTGTACAAACAGGGTATGACCTGGTTCCCCCCATTTCTTTATATACTATACTACAGACATGTTGTCTGACTGGATTGCTATCATTCCTAGAGGGAGAGTCCTGAAATGCTTGCAATGTGAGAAGCACCACCCTTATCTCTAGAATATTTATATGCAGATGAGTCTCATGTTCTTGCTAGATGCCTTGAACTGTCTTCCCTAAAAAATGCCCCCCATCTGGGAAGCGTCCATGGTTACCATGGCTATAGGATGAGGAGGGTTGAACAGATGACCCTGAGCCACTGAGGTTGAGTGAATCCACCACTGAAGGTTTTTTTTGCAGGCATTGGTTATCAAAATCTTGTGGGACATAGGGAGTTCCAAGATTGACCACTGAGTGAAGAGCAACCACTGAAGGACCCTCATGTGAAGGCGATCTAGAGGAATCAGTACAACAGCTGCAGCTATTTTTCCTAACACCTGGAGTACTTGTTTTGCAGGAGCTTTTGACTTCTTGATCAGAATTCTCACATAGTGATGGAGATCATTTACTCTGCTCTGCTCTGTGGAAGTCTTGCTATTGTGCAGTTGTGTTTAACTCTCCCCCTATGAAAACCAAACTCTGTGATGGCTCAAGCACAGAATTTTTGTAGTTGACGGTAATACCTAGGGAGGAACAGAATTGAAAAGCATAATCCCTTGATTAGAGCAAATGATGCCTGTTCAGGGCAGTTATAAGCCAGTCGCCCAAATATGGAAACACATGGAATCCTTTGCATTTCAGGTGATCTGCTACTACTGCCGTACATTTGGTGAACACTCTGGGGGCTGTAGTGAGACCAAAGGGCAGAACTCAAAATTGAAAATGACTGCCTCCCAGCCAGAAATGCAAAAACCTTCTGGACCGCCTGTTCACTCAAATGTGGTATTACGCATCTTGAAGGTCTATAGAGAACATCCAATTGTCTTTTCCTAGGAATGAAAGTATCAACTGCAGTGTCACCATCCAGAACTTGGACTTTTCTACCAATTTGTTTAGGTTGCCGAGATCCAAAATGGGTCTCCGGACCCCTTTTTTCTTTGGAACTAAAAAGAATCTTGAGTAAGTTCCGGATCCTGTCTGGTCTGCAGGGACTTCTTGGATGACTCTTTTTGATAGCAACTTTTGAATCTCTAATGTTGCTTGTTCCTTTGGAACTGATTTGTTTGTAGGGATAGGAAGGGAGAAGCGTATGCTATATCCTCTGGATATTATGTTGTGCACCCATTTATCATTAGTGATTTTTAGCCAGGTTTCCTGGTGCAGAGATAATCTTCCCCCAGTTGCCTTCAGAGGCAAGCAATCAGGCACCCCTTCAGGAGCACTGGAAGGGTCTCCCAAAGAAGGATTCTCTGGACCCCTAGTTCTGCGTATCCCCTCTGCTGCGAGAGTGATATCTTCCATTAGATTTTTCCCCTATGCCTCTAGGAGAACTTTCACATTGTGTGTCCTGGTAAGACCTTTGAGAATTTCTGAACTACATTTTCCTCACTACTTTTCTGACCCTTGGGAAAGGGTCTGGTAGGAGCAGAAAAATGCACTCCAATGGCAGACAAGGTCTTGCCTTCTTGTTCACACCTGGTCAGCGTTTCCTTCACTTTCGGTCTGAAAAGAGATGAACCGTCAAAAGGTACATTGATAAAAGAAGACTTGAAGGGTTCCAGGAAGTCAAAAAGGTGCATCCAGGCCTACTTTCTGAGAGATACCTGAGCCTGCTGCCCTACTCGTTCCATCTGTAGCATAAGAAATGAGTCACATGGATGAGTTCACAACTGAATTTAAGGTACTGAGCTTATCATTGATCTTATCTGCTGCTGCATCAGCTACAGCCCCTTGGAGGAAGTCTGATAATTCTTTAATCAGGTCTCTCTAATCTATTGAAGTGGGTGAAATATTTCAGAGACCGCAAGGCAAAGGTTGTTGATGAGAAAATGCTCTTCTCTTACCTATCCATCCTCCTAGAGTCTTTATTGGGAGGATGGACAGAGGAACTGGTTTCAGAAAGTTCCTTTTTAGTGGCTGCCACCATGACCATGGCATCGACCACTATGCCCTTTGTCAAAAAGCTTTTATCTTTTGGGGCAGTTATGTATTTATTTGGCCTTCTAAGAGTAGGGTCTATAGTGTCTGGGGTTTCACAAAACTTTTGCAGGATTAGTTCTTCGAGCTCGTTACAAGGAGGAGTCACCCAAGAAGTTGATGGGTGAGACGCAAAGGCCTTCAGGAAAACTGACTCCTATGAAGAAGGGGTTGAGGGCTGTCAATCAGCTCTCTGTTTAAGATTTCTAGGATGTCTCCAAAAGAGATCTTCAGGAGGTGATTGTGGGAACCCTTCTGCTTCATTGAAGTCAGTATCAGATGTGATAGACTCTTACAGGGAGTCAAGATAATTCCTCTTGCATGTTCTCTTCCGAGGCACCTCCTCAGTGGGATACTCTGGAGAGGTTTTGGAAGAGTGGGTGGTACCCTGAGGGACATCCTGAGACCTATCTTCTCTGTGGACCTATGGAGAGGGCACATTAGAAGAGAGAGGCACCCAGGTTGAAGAGGGAAGAAGACCCGAAGGAGACTGTGTGTCAGACTGAGTAGTAGTCAAAGCCCTCCTTATCACTTGAAAGGCAGACCCTCCCCACTCCAAGGAATTCCCAGATCTGACAAACAAGTTGTTGGTGCCAAAGGAATCCCTGGAGCAGAAGAGAGTAGCTGCAAAGCAGATGTAGGAGCTGAACTCACCCATGCCGAAACCCCCAGAGGCATAGTCGGATCTGATGAGATCTAAAAAGTCTCCATGGACCTGGCAGGAGAGTGTTGGCTCCTAGAGGTCTCCTGCTCCAAAGGCATAGAAATGCAGGTGGCAGGTATTGGATCCAAGGAAGGTATAGATCCTGGATCTGATGCCGACACAACCTGGATCTCGGAATCGTCTGGAGGAACTGCAACAACAGAGGGGGGGTTGAATCTGAACCGATTCCTTTGGACTCAGATCCACCAATAGTTTGGCCAAAGCCAGTGTCTTCAGGAGTCTCTCTATGACCCTTATCCATGTCTTCATCAGATAAACTCCTGGTATACCTAGAGGACATGGTAGGTGACCTTGATCTAATTAGAAATGGAGAAGGGAGCTGAGACTAACTTTTTCCTATGTTTCTGTTCTGTTCGGTGCTGATGAAACTTCCTGTTCCAAAGGAGTCTTAGAGCTGGAGGAGAGGTCTGCTCCAGTAGAGCCTTTGGATCTGATAACTGTGAAGCCTTCTGCCTCGGTTCTGATGAAGGTCTTTTGGGGGTTTGTCAGATTCTGAAGATATAGCCTCAGCGAAAGGCGACTTCAAAAGGCCCTTCAGAATAAGCTTATTTTCTCATTCCATTAATGCCGGTTGGTTAAAATTATGGCAGATGGCACAAGACTCCTGCAAATGGAGGCCCCAAGCAATACACGCATAGAATATATGAATCGCTAAGGGCCATCTTTTTCCCACATTTTTTGAAGCCCAAGGGCTTACTTTCCTGCTTTTGTGACATGACTATAATAAGAAAGAAAAAAGGAGAAGAGACAGAGAGAGACAATCACTCGCAGTCTCACACAGAAATTCCTCTAACTTAAATGGACTAAAGAGCCCGCATGCACAATCATACAGAAAGGCAGTAAATTAGTAAATACACTACTTTTTTTTTTTTTTAACAAGAGAAAAAGTAAGGAGGGAGAAGAGATCGCCCTCTAATTTAAATGGATGCTCCTAAGATGCCCTCTAACTAAAACAGATGTCAAAAAAGATAGAATAGGTTAAAGAAATAGTTCATGACTAAGCTAACTATGAAGAGAGATAAAGAAAAACATGAAATAGAAAATAGAAATACTATTTATAAAATGTAAAAAAAAAAAAAAACTTTAGTACTTAGCTGAGAGCAATGCTGTTGAACCTCTTTGCTGCACGGCAAATGAGATCTGAGGTAATTGAGGGAGTTGCATTATGGGTAAAGAATACAGCCCATGAGCTTTGCTGAAGACTTCAAGCTGGAGAAATGGCTGAGACAGATCCGACGGATCAGATCTGACCCACCAGTGAGAATAAAGGCGAGACTTGACAACATCACATCAAAGGCTGTAAATGCTGAATCCAGATTTATCTAATGTACCCTTGTATTTCAATCATGTAGAGTCTGGCCAGAGGAAGCATAAGAAACACTGAACAACCATCAATGCCATATACCCAAAGTCTTGAGAAATATGTTGAAAGAGACAATGGCTTGATTGGAGAAACTTGGAAATAACTGCAGAAAAAATCGTACTTTGTCTGGAGGAAGAAAGGATCTTCCTAAAGCAAAATCTTAGGAGGCAGTTAGCTTTGGAAAGTTCTTAAAGGTTCTGCAGTTTGCTGGGAGTTCAGCCTTTATATTTATTTCAAGGGTGACCACTTGTGATGTGGTCTTACTAGTGAGGACATCACACGTGGAGCGGTCAATGCACAGATCCAGGATATTTTTACCCCTAGGAGGTCTGCAGACTAGCAGTTCTAGGGTGTTTGCACTGACAAAATCCAAGAATCTTTAAGTTTGCGGTTGTGTATATATCCCAGTTTATGGTGGAATAGTTGCAATCATCCATGAATATGGTGTTGGACTGAAATGCGAGTGACTCCAGTATATTCAAGTATATGGTATGGTTATCCTGGGTCATAGACAGAGACCCGTAGCTAGCAATGATATGGTATGTGACCTTACCGAAGGTTAGTTGGGTATGGAATAGCTCGAGCAAGTCATACTGTTTGACCAGTCTTGAGGTGTGTTTACTTTTTATGTAGATTGACAAACCTCCAGTTCATACCTCTCAACTGCCCCGAATTACACGTTTTTTAATGAGTTTTGGGGTCCCAGTGAAGGGGTGCCATGATTCCTGAGTGGCACCCCTTCATTTCTGATTTTTTAAGCTAATTTTTACAGAGTGCGCTTTCAGAGCTGACCTCACCACGTGCGCGATGACGTCAACCACGTCAGCCTGTCGGAATGAAGCTCAGATGTGCACGTGTTAATTTTAAGCCATGCAGTTGCTCAGAAGCTTTGGATTTCTGTCCATTTCAAGCCATGCAGTTGCTCAGAAGCTTTGGATTTCTGTCCATTTCAAGCCATGCAGTTGCTCAGTTTGAATATGGATTAATTTTAAGCCATGCAGTTGCTCAGTTTTGGATTTTTGTCTGTTCCGTTTCACGTGGAGTTGGAGACTGGCTGCTGTTTAGGCAGTTGGATGAGGTACCTTAACCTTTTACAACAGATTCTCTCTTTGCTTAAGAGGGAGGTGTGTGTGAGTGTATATGGAGATTCTGGGTTGTTGTTATCTAGTTGCTCTGTTGATGAAGAAGGGGCATTTGAGTCAATAGCTTGGCAATCAGCTCATTATGAGCTCGATGGTTCTATGTCTTCTTTGAAAGATGAGTATGATAAGGAAGAGGATTATAGAGTAGCTGGTGTAGCAACAAGAGAGACTTGCAAAAGGCTGAGTAAAACGGGAGACTTTGCTGCTATGGAATCAAAAGGAGAGGATGACGAGGTGGTTTTAAGTTATTTTCACATTTTGATAAAAAATAGTGATATGCACGTTCTTAATACATTTTTGGAGCGAGTAAACTTAAATAGTAGTTTCATGAACAGGTTTTACTGTGGTGCAAAGAATGTGTGTGAGTAGCGTTCAAGGTGTAAATGCGAAATGTCATCATACGTAACATGGATTAGTACGTAGTTTGGAGGGTATAATCTGTCGCAGGTTTAAAAGGTTGTATGAGGAGTTTAAAATAGCAGTCTTGTCAGAAGGGCTAGTAACATGTTAAGCAGTGATGTTTCTGCTGCTTGAGTTTTTTTATTTAATTCTTTGGGGGTGGAATTATAGCGTTGATGATTGGTTTAGGTATGATTTTTTTTAACCTGGGTAGTAGAACACCTGTTCAACTTTTGAAGTACACCCATTGTATTTTCCAGTCTTGGCTGCTGTTGACTGCCCTTTTGTAGTTTAATGTAATGTTAATGTCTTGTTTCTGCAGTGTTTTGGGTTAGTACTTACAAATTAAGGGATATGAAATTTTAATGAAAAAAAGTGTGACCAAAGCTGAAACCACCAAAAATCACTAAGCAATGGCACTGATGGTTTCCTCCAGTCTTTGACCATCAGTGCCATTGTTGATATGAAATTTTGCTTGGGATGTAGGTTGTAGTGGGCGTTTACTGGTTAATGTGTTATTCTGATTCCATTCAAGGGTGTAGCTAGGCATTCTCTTTCTACTCTACAGAGTACTTTTTTTTTTATTTGCATTGTTCAGAAATATTTTAGCTTTTGTCGGCCTACGTTATGTCAACAAATACATGAAGTAATACCTTTAATAACAGGTACATAACTTGCTTATAGAGAGAATTGCTAATTTAAAACAAAAACACTAGTTTTAGATAAACCCCCCCCAGAAAATAAGGCTTAAACCAAAAAACAATTTGACAAATAACAAATTAAGCCTGTACCTCAGAAAAAGAGAATAGAAGAGGACCACAGAAAGGGGGAAAGGAGGAGGGAAACCAGGACTGCAATACTGAATACACTCGAACATCTACATTTATGGTAAGTGTACACAACTGTACTATGTTCGTGTTTCACTGTTGCAGTCCTTACAAATGGGTTGATTACCAAATCCCAGAGAAAAAAGGGGGAAGGAACCAACAGCATCAAGGCTTGGAGATAATGCCCTGCAACACCACAGTGGCAAACTCTGCCCTGGCTCTGGAAAACAGAGGCAAATTATAATGCTTTGTGAAAGTGTGAAAAGAAGGCCATGTGGCAGCTTCCAAAATGTCTTTAGTAGGGACACCCCTTAGAAAGGCTGCAGAAGTGTAAGCCACTCTAGTAGAGTGGGTCCTAACCCCTTGTGGCGGAGCTTTGCCATGAAAGGAATAACAAAAAGTAATGCAATGTGCAATCCATTTAGAAATGGTTTGTTTAGAAATAGCCTTGCCCTGGGCTCCAGGGGCAAAACTGACCAATAACTGTGCTGATTTCCGAAGGTCCTTAGTCCTGTCCAGGTAAAAAATGAGCTGTCTGTGCACATCAAGAGAATATAGGATCCTTTCACCTCTATTGTGAGGATTAGGAAAGAAGGTAGGAAGGTGTATGGACTGATTACGAGTCTGGCTGGAAACCACCTTAGGCATAAAGGGGGGATTAGTCCTCAGAGAGACTCTATCTGCATGGAAAATAAGAAAAGGCTCCATGGCCATCAAAGCTTGCAGCTCCAAAACCCTCCTTGCTGAAGTTATAGCCAAGAGGAAGGCGGTTTTCCAAAAGAGCAACTTTAAATCTGTAGTGGCAGATGGCTCAAAAGGAGGAAGAGTGAGTTTCTCCAGAACAAAATTAAGGTCCCAGGCTGGAGTAGGTGCTCTTCTGGGAGGTTTTAAATTGCAAGCATCTCTGAGAAACATCTTCATCAGGGGATGAGAGAAAATGGGCTGTTCAGGAGAACAATGAGCAGAGATGGCTGAAGCATGGATCTTGATAGAGGAAAAAGAAAGACCACCCTGAAGCAAATCAGCCAGGTATTCAAGGATCAGAGGAAGGGTAGTTTGAGAAACAGACTCCCCTCTAGCCTGCATCCATTGAGAGAACCTTTCCCATTTACCAGCATTGGATTTCCTAGTGCTAGGCCTCCTGGCCTCCCTCAGCACATCAACCACCTGTTGAAAAGGGGAGGAAGGAAGGGAAGGAGTCATACAATGAGCCATGCTGCCAAATGGAGAGACTGAAGATGAGGATGTAGAATGTTTCCCCTTTCCTGAACCAAAAGATCTGGCTTCAGGGGAAGATGCCAAGGAGGAAGATGGGAGAGACTGCGAAGCAGCAGATACCAATGCTGTCTGGGCAAGTACGAAGCTATGAGAATTGTCCTTGGACGTTCGTCCCTGATCTTCACTAATACTCTAGGAAGAAGAGGAAGAGGAGGGAAGGCGTACACTGATAGCAATGTCCAAGGGAAGGACAGAGCATCCACTTTCAAGGCTCTGCTATGCTGCTGTCTGGTGCAAAAGAGAGGTAGCAGATGGTTGTCTGGGGAGGAGAAAAGATCCACCTGAGGAGTGCCCCGATGTTGAATGATACTGTAAAAGACTGCTCTGTTCAGATGCCACTCGTGAAGATCCAGGGTTTGCCTGTTCAACTGGTCTGCCAAAACATTGAGCCTTCCTGGAAGAAATTGAGCTAGGAGATGCAGGTCCAGGGATGCTGCCATGGACCAAAGATTCATGCTTTGCCTGCACAGGGGGGTAAGAGTGAGTCCCTCCCTGCTGTTGATGTACCACATGACCATGGTGTTATCTGTCCTGACAAGCAGGTTCCCTGGAGAATGAAGATGCTTGAAAGCTAGTAAGGCCTGCTGAACTGCAATCAACTCTTTTAGATTTATGTGCAGGTGCATCTGCTGGGCGTTCCAACATCCCTGTATGCATCTGCCATTCAGGTGTGCTCCCCAGGCATAGTCCAATGCATCTGTAGTCAGAACTTGAGTGGCAAGAGGTGTCCGAAAAGGCATGCCTTTGTTTTGTAGACAGGCTGTTGCCCACCATAGAAACTCTGCCTGCAGAGATGGAAGCAGATGAATCATCATATCCAGGTCCTCTGTGTGCTGACACCAAAAGTTCTTGGGGTACCATTGCAATTTCTTCATATGCAGTCTTGCATTTGGAATCATGAGAATACAAGATGACATGAATCCCAGAGCTGGCAGGTATTTCCTTGCAGGGAGCTGGGACAGGCTTGCCAAGTCCGTGAAGTAAACTGAAAGAGTTGTCTGCTTCTCCTGGGTGAGATATATCATCTGGGCAGCTGTGTTCAGACTCGCTCCCAGGAATGTTATCTCCTTGGATGGTACCAGGGAAGAGAGAAGAGTCTTTATGAATTCCAGATCCTTTAATAGTTGTCCCTGAAAACTTGCTTGAATCAGACAGTCATCCAAGTATGGGTAAATCTGAATTTTCTTCTGCCTGCAAAAAGCAATGACTGGGGCCAGGCACTTTGTGAAGACTCTGGGAGCAGTAGATAAGCCAAAGGGCTGTGCAGAGAATTGGTAATGTTGCTCACCCACTCTGAAACGAAGGTACTGCATGCAACTTACCTGATAGGAATGTGCAGATAAGCCTCTTTGAGATCCAAGGTTACCAGCCAGGAATCCTTTTCTAACAGTGGTAGCAACTGATGCAGAGTGAGCATTTTGAACTTTGGAAATACTAAAAAAGAGTTCAGAATGGAAAGATCCAGGATAGGATGCCAGGTGCCTTCTTTTTTTGGAACTAGGAAAAGCCTGGAATAAAGGCCCTGGCCTACCTGCTAAGCAGGAACTGATTCTATTGCACCCAGATGAGACAGAGACAAAATTTGTTTTTCTACTTCTGCCCTTTGGTTTGGAGAAATGTCCAGGAATCCCTTGGAAGCTGGAAAGGTGCGGAAAGAAAACTTGTGCCCTAGGGACATCGTTCTGAGCACCCATTTGTCGTCTGTGATAGTGGCACAGACATCTGCAAAAAGTGCCAGCCTTCCCCCTAAAGGACTCTCCCAGTAAGCAAGAACAGGAAGAAGTTGTAAAAAGTTATTGAGAGTGCATTGATTGAGATGCAGGCTTGGAGTTACCACCTTTAGAAGTGGAAGCCTGCCACTGCCTAGACCTTTGAGGGGTAGCCCCCTAGAAGATTTGTTACCTCTAGTCCTGGAATGGTTCTGTCTGCTGGTATCAGGAAAGGTCCAACTCTTGGAAGGGTAATTCCTGCTAAAGTGAGGGGGTTGAACTTGCAGAAAATCCTTAACAGTTTGTATGGACTTGGCCTTATCCTCCATCTTCTTCAGTACCTCCTTTACTTTGCTGCCAAAAAGACTGTCTTTATGCAAAGGTACATCTAAAAGCTTAGTCTTGACAGGTTCTGGAAGAGGCTGTTCTCTGAGCCAAGCTGCCTTCTAATAACAGATCCAGCAGCCCTAGCCCTGCAGGAGGCCTCAAGGATGTCAAAACCACAATGCAAAGAACGGTTATTGACCAGACTGGTGGAATTCAGTAAATCCTGCATGTTTTTACTCTCTGCCAAAAGAGGTACACTTGCTATCCTAGATTTAATAGCCTCCAAGGTTCATAGGTAGGTACTAGGCTATTGGCCCTAGGGCCTATACAAGCCTAACCAAAATCGCCATCCAAGAAAATTATTTTCCTGTGCCCCTGTCAAGCAGAACCACAGAAGTGATCCCCGGGGTGAATTTCCTATTACCCATCCAATCATCAAGATTTTTCTTGAAGAGTGCTAATGAGGAGCTCTGTTTGACATAGATAGGTAGTCTGTTCCAAAGTATGGGAAGTCTCTGGGACAGGAATCTATCCCTCCAGCATGTTCTGTTTATCGTGGTGACAAGGTTTAGGTCCCTAGAGCGTGTAGCTCGGAGGGATTGGGATTTCTTTAAGTGGAGCATGTACAACAGCTCTGGGTTTGACATAGCTTTATATGTTAGGCAGAGATCGCCTCTGATTAGGCGATATGTGACGGAGTAAAGCTGGAGTTTTTTGAGACGGTCTGCGTAAGGCATCTGTTTGAGGACACTAATCCTCTTTGTGAGGTATTTTTGCGGCCTTTCCAGTTGTTGTAGATGTCTTGTGAGGTACATACCAAAAGGGGCGTTGTACTCTATAATGGGTCTAATGAGTGATGAGTAGAGGGGAACAATGACCTCTTTTTTTCTGGATGAGAAACCTTTTGTGATGAGGTGTGCCACGTAGAAGGATTTCCTGACCACTTTGGCGATGTGATTAGCAAAGGAGAGACTACTGTCCACCTGTGTCCCAAGGTCTCTTATCACACTTTCAGTGTTAAGTACACTACCGCCTATGTGGTAGTTCATGGGTGCAGAATTTTTACCAAAGTGGATGACAATGCACTTTTTGACACTGAGTTTGAGACCATGTCTTTGACACAAGGCATCTGTCTCAGTGAGACCCTTTTGTAGGATGTCCACATCATTAGGAGTTTCAATTATGGCTCCTAGTTTGCAGTCAACTGGGAATTTAGTTAGCCAAAGACATTCTGTGTTAGCCTGTACTTCAGAGAAGTAGATACCAAACAGGAGAGGACCCAGGACTGAACCCTGTGGTACTCCACTTGTCACTGGTCTGAAGTCTGATTTGGAGTCTGCTACTTTCACAGTGTGGGTTCTTTCAGTAAGCCAGTTGGCAACCCATCTTGTGACATAGGGATTTAACTGTGTGGGGTCCAGGGTTTGGAGATCTCCAATGTCTTTGTTTATGAGTTCCATGATGATACGTTCCATGGCCTTGCAGACGAGGCTAATGGGGCGGTAGTTCCTGGGGTCTGTTGTGGCCCCCCCCCCCCTTTGTGGAGTGGGATAACTGTCGCGGTGCGCCATTCAATGGGCACAAAGCCTGAGGTGAGGCTATGATTGAACATGGTACTTAGGTGGGGTGCCAGTTCATTCTGTAGTTCATGTAGAAGGCAGCCTGGGATGTTGTCAGGTCCCATGGATGCTGTGTTCTTGGCTTTGGAGAGTGAAGTTTTTACCTGTGCAGCCGTGATTACAGGAACTTTGCATTCTTCCGGTATAAAGATGGGCCCTTTAGGGGGTGAGAGGGGGGTAAAGTTAGCACTGAACCTATCTGCCAGGATGTTGGCAATATCAGTTGGTTCTGTATATTGTGTCATTGTGCTGTAACTCAGAGCAGATCTGAGTGTTGCCATTGAGATTTTTAACATAGCTATAGAATGCTTTCTGATTGTCTTTAGAATCCGTGGCAATTTTGTTTTCATAACTAGCTTTGGAGGATTTTATGAAGGATCTCAGCTTCTTACTGAGGCTGACCAGGGAGTTCCTCCAATCGTGGGATTTTACTCTTTTTTGCAACAGTTTCTTTCTTCTGTTGTAGAGTTTGTTTATGGCAGAAGACCACCAGATTGTCTTCCTTTTTTGGGGGATAGCATCTTGGTTCTGTTAGGGATAGCACAATCCATGCACTCATGTAAGTGCTTATAAAGGTCATTTGTGTAGGATTCAGCAGTCGTACCTCTATTGTCCATCTGCATGGGTGTCATGAAGTTTGCCACTTCTGTCTTAAGAAGCGTGAAGTTGGCTTTGGAGAAATTTTTTACGGTTGTTTTCCTAATGGGGGGTGGGAGTGGGATGTGGATGTCTAGGGTGATTAGCTTGTGGTCGGATCTGACCAACGAGGATCTGACCTCTGGTATGGAACACCGGTCACCCATGTTGGTGATGACCAGGTCTAGGATATTGCTGCCTCTGGTGTGGGTGTGGATAAATTGATCTAAAGCATTGGAATTGATGATTTCCAGAAAACGTTGAGCAAAAGAGTTGGTACATGAGTAGTTTTCCCAGTTAATGGTAGGGTAGTTGAAATTACCCATTATTAGAGTGTTGGTTTGTACCTTAATAGTTTCCAGTGTATCAAGAAAATAGGAGTGGGAATCCTGGGGCATGGTGGGGGGTCCGTAGCAAGCTACAATCTGGATTGCGGTTTTGCCCAGAGTTAGTTGAACTTGTAAAATCTCGGATGCATTATGCTGAGCAACTAGCTTGGAGGTGTGGATATCCTTAATGAATATGGACACGCCTCCGCCTTTAGTGTTTCGGTCTGGGTTTGATGGCCGAAAGGTGTGGTATGAATTATAGCCTGGTAATGCAGGGGTGCTCTCTGGAGCTTTGAACCAGGTCTGTGTCACTGCACAGATGTCAATGTTCTCCATTTTAAGGAGTGCCTCGAGTGAGTGCATTTTGAGGTTTAGACTTCTAGCATTGAGTAGCATCACCCTCAGATTTTGCTTGCTTGTACCTGTTACGGTAGTGAATTTGTCATTTGAACCTTGTCTAAAAAAGGCACTATAGGGGTGGGAAGAGCCTTTGCCAATATCCGAAATCCCAAGGGCGACAGGTGCAGGCCATCTCTGGCAAAGCAGCATGGTCTGTCGATCATGTCATCCCAGGCAGACAGATACTGGATTCCCTTAGAATGACACCAGAAGCTTAGCCAATTGTTAAAGTCAATCATTTTGTCCTTGTACTGTGGTGTTATTCTGGGTGATGGCAGGATGCTACTCAGGGCTAGGGTCATACCGGCCTGGTCTACAAGATCAGAGAGCTCCTCCATGCCTCTTTTCATGTAGTCCAGGGAGGTACATCTCAGGTCATTCACACCAACATGGACAATGACAGAGTCATATTTGTACTTGTTGTGGAGTGACCTGAGTGCTTGCGTTATGTGGCGGATCCTGGCACCTGAAAGGCAGCTGACAGTGACTTTTTCCTTGTTTAGCCTGGTGAGTGGAACATCAGTGTGCCTGACTATAGAGTCACCTATGACTAGAGTGTTGGGTATGTTATGCCTTATGGGCTGTAGTTGAGTGGCACACTGAGTATGTGGACTATGTGTCATTTGGGTTGTGTTGGGGGGGGTGGAGGTTGCTTGCATTTCTGCTTTGGAGGTCTCTGTTGTTTGGGCAGATTAGTACAGAGAGCCTCTGCGAATGTAGGTGTGTGTTTTGTGGTTCTGTGTGTGTGTTTTGGTGGTGTAGGGTTTGAGGGACTATGTGATGAGTGTGGTGCGGTGCAAGTGTTTACATTCTCCTCTTGACTGTCTAGGCCTGTCTTTGGTAAAGAGAGCTTTGCTTCCAGTTTGGCTATATAAGTGCATCTCTCACAGGTTGTAGTGTTGGGTGGTAGGAGGAGAAGGTTGTCTGTGTACATGAGGCAATTGCTTCATTGTCTCAAGATGCCCAGATTCATCAGGTAGACAGGAGAAAACACTGGGAGCTGACCTTTAGACATGCCTGTATAGGTGCTTATTTATTAAGTACTAAAAACTGTTTTTTTCTAGACAAATGAGGAAAGTTGAGTGCTGTAGTAATTTATAACTTATTTAGTGCTTACAATGAGTTCTGAACAAGTGCTGAGATCAAAGAAACAGATAAGTGCTAAAACTAAAAAGCTGGCTAGTTGCAAGGGAAATTTTGAAAAACAGACTTTATGGTGCCAGGAATAGTTTAACCCCAGTTAAGTGGGGGGGGGGGGCTTAGGAGCTCACAAACAGTCCTGGACACAGCAAATCCGTATCTGACCTGCCACAGCAAAGGAGTGAAGCAAGCTTAGAATTTTTTTTTCCAGTAAACTGGAAATGGAGAAAGCTGGAACAGAAGTTAATTCAACTTTAAGAATCTGAGTGGGTTGGCCTTCACAAATGTTCTCTATTAGATTGAGTGAACTAATGACACTAGACTGGGAGGAGTGTCACAGATCAAATATACAGTATGGGTGGGCAACTGCAAAGCCACCAAGTATAAAAACACACTAGGGAGGGTGGGTGGAAAAAATTAAATTACAGTTCCTAGCTGTAGCCACTAAATGAAAGTTTTAAACAGATCAAGGAGCAGACTAGAGAATGCTTTTAACAGACAAAAATGCACATAAAGGTTCGAATAGAGCAATTACAAACAGAAAATACAACTTTCAGTATGAAAAAGCAGTTTACAGTTAAGTAGTTTTAAAACAGTTTAAAACAGTACATAAATGCAGTGAAACAATTAAAAAAAGCTTTATAACAGTGCAAAAATATAGTAGATCAACTGTATAGCACAATTATAAGTGTTTCAGAAGTGCAATTCAGTGAAATAAGTGTAAGAAATAACTTAGCCTGCTCTTGGAATCTTAAGGAATTTCCACTTATGCAATGCAATCCAGAGCCTGACAATACAAGCAGAGCCTTTATAAGACACAGGGTTTATATAGCAGTAAGAATGGAAGAGTTGGGAAGATCAGATTACTCCTCAGCCCCTGCTATTACCCAAATCACTCGTACTACAGAAGGTGAGGAGGCCTTGTTACTCTTAATAATGAAGACAATCAGCAGAAAATGGCTGCCAGAAACACAAACAAAACGTCCAGCCTACACAACAGGCCTCTATCAAGATTATGCCACCTGAGCAGAACACAGAAACCTTGCTTTAAAAGCATAGAAAGAACACCCACAAACAGAAAATCCAAGTCTCAGTATGAAAAAGCAGTTTACAATTTAGTAATTTAAATAAAACAAAAACAATTATAGTAATGCACATTATTACAGTTCCTAGCTGTAGCCACTAAATGAAAGTTTTAAACGGATCAAGGCGCAGACTAGAAAATGCTTTTAACAGACAAAAATGCACATAAAGGTTCAGATAGAGCAATCACAAACAGAAAATACAACTCTGTGTGAAAAAGCAGTTTACAGTTAAGTAGTTTTAAAACAGTTTAAAACAGCACATAAATGCAGTGAAACAATAAAAAAAGCTTTATAACAGTGCAAAAATATAGTAGATCAACTGTATAGTACAATTATAAGCATTTCAAAAGTGCAATTCAGTGAAATAAGTGTAAGAAATAACTTGGCCTGCTCTTGGAATCTTAAGGAATTTCCACTTATGCAATGCAATCCAGAGCCTGACAATACAAGCAGAGCCTTTATAAGACACAGGGTTTATATAGCAGTAAGAATGGAAGAGTTGGGAAGATCAGATTACTCTTCAGCCCCTGCTATTACTTTATCACTCGTACTACAGAAGGTCAGGAGGCTTTGTTACTCTCAATAATGAAGACAATCAGCAGAAAATGGCTGCCAGAAACACAAACAAAACTTCCAGCCTACACAACAGGCCTCTATCAAGATTATGCCACCTGAGCAGAACACAGAAACCTCACTTTAAAAGCATAGAAAGAACACCAACAAACAGAAAATCCAAGTCTCAGTATGAAAAAGCAGTTTACAATTTAGTAATTTAAATAAAACAAAAACAATTATAGTAATGCACACTATTACAGTTCCTAGCTGTAGCCACTAAATGAAAGTTTTAAACAGATCAAGGAGCAGACTAGAGAATGCTTTTAACAGACAAAAATGCACATAAAGGTTCAGACAGAGCAATCACAAACAGAAAATACAACTCTCAGTATGAAAAAGCAGTTTACAGTTAAGTAGTTTTAAAACAGTTTAAAACAGTACATAAATGCAGTGAAACAATAAAAAAAAAGCTTTATAACAGTGCAAAAATATAGCAGATCAACTGTATAGCACAATTATAAGGTGTGCTGCTGGTACTTCAACATATGAAATAGACAATTGGTAGCCCTAATAGCTAGGGTGGCAGAGGTATAAACCTTCTTGTCCCACCTATCTAGGTTCCTAGACTCCCTGTCAGAGGGAACAGGATTCCTGGTAACAGTGGCCTTAACTCCTTTAGGGCCCTGAGAAATAACCTCTGGATCTGCCAACAGATTCCTGAAAAGAAACAGATGAGAATCAGGGACTCTGTAGTACCTGTCAGGTTTCATTGGAGCAGGAGGAACTGAATTTGGAGACAAGGAATTCCCCAGAAAAACATCATCAACAACTTCCAACACAGGGGGAATAGCAAGAGGCTTATGCTGAGGTAAATCCAGAAACTCCCTAATCAGTTTCTTGGATTGGGGTAATCCTGACTTTCCCATTTAAAATATTCTCTGAGGGTATTTAAAGTATCACCAAAAGAGAAATCCTCTGGAGGAGAGGGATGGGCTCCTCTGTATCTAAATCCTCAAAAGGAGAAAAAGCCTGAGAAATTTCTTCTTCTTCAGCAGAAATGCTGGAAAAATCAGAACCTGAGCAGGACAAAACCTCAGGAGAAACATCCCTATTCCTTTTAGAAGGAGGAGGCTGAGAACCCCTAATAAGAGTCAACAAATCATTAGCCATTTTAACCATTTGGGATTGAGGGGAACGAGAAGAAGCTGGAGCCTGCCTTTCACAGGCTTACGAATGGAAGATTTACCTGCAAGCCTGAAGGACTCGGGAGGCCTGGCAACCACCGAAGTTGCAACAGAGGTTGAAGGAAGAAGTTTGCTGTCAGAATGCAAAATGGAGGCCTCGGACACCGGAGTCAGCTTAACAGCTCCGGCTTCAGCAGAAGAGGTGACCAGCGACAGGTTGGAAGGCAAAACGGAGGCTGAAGGCCTAAGGGACTCGGACTCCATCAAGGCCTGCGGTTGTACATCTGTGGACTGCAGGGACTGCAAAGACGTCTCACTGGCTATCACCTGACTGATGACCAACTTAACCTCATACGAGGACTTAGCTTTCTGAGGCCTGTCGCGGTCCTTATACTTACATTTCTTCAGAACATCCGAAGCCTGAAGACTGGCGGACGCCATACCAATGAACTTAGGCCAAACTCCAAAATGCCTAGCCAAAATCTTAGCCCGATGACGGATAGTACGTGGATTAAAGGAGGCACAGAGATCGCACTTGGGAACGTCATGATCAAGGCCTAAACAAATAATGCAATAGGAATGAAAATCTCTATGGGTAATCTGCTTTCCACAGGTAAGGCAATTATTAACTTTTTCTGACATTCGTTAAGACGAGAAAAGAAGATCCCCAAAGGGGTACTTAGCTGTATTAGACTTCAACTCTTGTAGTCGGAAACCAACAAAGGTAAACTGCCGACTGGCACTCATGCATGAAAAGCTTCTGCTTCGGGCTCTGCAGCAAGGAAGATTGAGGAAGTGACGTTGGCTGCTTCCTTTTGTATTGGATGCCCTGACATCCTTTACAACCGACGGCAGCCGTCATTTTTACTTACCTTTGGTATTCTGGCCGACTGAGGGCTACCGGGAGCCGGATAACCCATTTGTTAGGACTGCAACAGTGAAACACGATGAACATGTAGTAGCAGTAGCTGACTTCCCTGAGGCTGAAGAAGACTGATCTCCTGTAGATGGCTGCAGGAGACCCTCATAAATGCTTGTTTATCCTAACCACTAACGCTCTTTGCCCAAAGGCTTCACAAATTGAGCATGCCACCATTATGTAAGAAGGCCCCAGACAGCAAACACATTTCTCGTGTGTGTCAGAATTAGGAAGCTTGTGAGCATAAGCAACACACTTTAAAGCCAGATGCTTTATCCAACATTTTGACTCACAAAAGTTATAACAAGAAAAAGATTATAAAAAAGAAGTATATAACATTTATCCTTTATTTAGGAAAAACTAATATAACATAAGAATTATCAGAAAAAAGGGTAGAGATGATAGAAGTATGTCAGTAACTATAAGGGAAAAACTTCAAATGTTTTCCACAAAACCCAAATGAACACCAAGATTTGTTACTGCTCGTCATGTGGCAAACAAGCTCCGAGATAGCCTGATCTGTTCACAGAGATTATGGATAGGGAAGGAGCCTAAGCTCTGCATCCAAAGCATGAAATGGCCATTGCTGGATCTGAGATTAGACCAGAAACCCCTTCATTAAGGAATGGATGGATAAGACATCAAATCATTTTTTTTTCTATATGTGCGCATACCATTACAGCTGGAACAGAGTGCATTAAAGAAATGCTTCTCATCTTTGAAGAGTGCCCCACGTTCACAGATATCATTAGTCCTTTTCAGTCACATTTACCTACTTAGATCCTGTCACTTTAATAATATTTGTCTTCCGGTTCTTTTGACATGCAACTATAACTTAGTGCCTGCATTACCATGGAATTTACTGTGCATATATACTCATATCTCCATTGCACTGGAATATATGACCAAACTGTGTAGTGGTTGATGGCTACTCTCTTCTGGTCTGAATTTTCTGTCACTGCCCCCTTTCCCTTGTTTCCTCTCCTCCTTTGACCAGTCCAGCCTATTCAGGCCATCGGGACTAGTGCTAGACATCTAAATCTCCTGAAGCTTCTGCTGCAATAGCTACTGGACTCACCTTTTCTGCTGAACTTCTTTGTTAACTAGCTTCTTACTATCTATTTTTTGTGCACTCCCTCATACTTTCTATTTCATGTTCTTTCCTCTAGTTTAATACTCTGCTATGTCCAAATTCTTGTCCACCCCTCCAACCTTGTCAACATTCTGCATGGCTTTACTTCCTCTCTCATCCCTTTTTCCAGTGTGTGCATCTACATCAGATGTTCTCTGTGACCTGTGCAGTTTATCTCCTTCTGTCCTTGTTAGAAAAATATGCATTCACATATTCAGACATATATAAGTTGTGTGGTTAGATATATAACTTGAACATATATGAAATATATAGATTGAAAAATAGAGTAATATGTAATGCATTTAATTCTGTTTTACTAGAATAATAGTAGAAATAAACTCGCATATTATTGCTTGAAGCATAAGCTGTAGTGTGATTAGAAACTTGGCCTTGGCAGCTCGGCTGGCTCATTTCTGTCAGTGAAAGATTATTTTGCAAAGTTAGAAAATAATGAATCTGTGTGCATGTGTATCTTTTCCTGCTTCCACCAGAAGAATGGCCTTGTGCGCACTATCAGAGATAATGTCCAGCTGGTGAACAAGAAAGAGACAAAGAGAAGTATTAAAGAAGACATGCACCCATTGTATTCGAACTAATCTAAGAGCCTTGAATTGGCTACATCCTCGGAAGGACATTGTGACTGACCAGGTGCTTTGCAAGGCTGAAATATTCTCATGGGAAAAAGATTTTTGAAAAGCACTATCTCAGCACTTTTTCATAAGTTACTATGATGTAAAGACCCTGTCACTGACCACGTCAGTGAGGTGGGCAAAAGCTGATTGTAAATGATATAAAATGGCAAACACTGCCTAAATAAAGTTAGACAAAATTCTGTACAAGTTTGTGTATGGTTTTTTGCCTCCTAATGTACATTAGAGTATTTGTAAATTAGATACTTGAGTTTCCTGCATTACTGTCTGTTATTGACTGTCATTTTAAAAATACCTAATGATTTTTACAGTCTGATTTTAACAATTTATTTAACATTTTGGTCCTAATCGTGCCGGAATTCCCTTGGTAAGCTGCAGGTCACAGAGTGCATGAGTGGTGATAAATCTGCGCAGGAGAAGCTGCCAAAACAAAATGGTTCTTCTTAAAGTGAAAAGACCTCCGACTGAATTGTTGTGTGTAAAGAGGCTGTCCACTTTCTGATCTGTGGCTGAAAAGCGGAAGACTGGGCCCCAAGAAAAAAAAGACAGTCATAAAGCGGGAGGCTCAGGTAAGAAGAATTTCCCTCTTTGTCTTTGTTTTAGATCAGGGACCAGGTTACACTGTGCTATTGCTAAGGTTTGTGATAGCAGGGAGAGAGAGAGTCGAAGTATTGTATCTTGAGTCATAGATCAGGGAATAACAAAGCAAAGTAAACAGTCATTCTAGACACTACTGTGGATATGGGAAAATAAGATACCACGTGGTACAAGAGAAGGGTTACGTAACAGTCTTTTTAAGACATGGGAGATCAGTGCACTAAGAGATCACGAGATCCGCCCCTAACGGATAATGTGAAGCATATGCAATTGCAGTAAGCAGATAATGTGAGATATTTTGCAAAATGTGTTAACAACTATAAATTTGATAGTAAACTAGATAAACTTTCACTAGTTAAACTCCTTAAACAAGCTTTAATCTGATGCAGGGCGTCAGGCAAAAGAAAAACAGCACCAACTAGGCATACCTCAAGCACATAGGTGGATTGAGGAAGCAAATTGTAAAAAAACAAAAGCTTAAATTCTGAAACATTTTTAGACAACAGAGTAAAAGGTCTGACAGACAGAATCTCTGAAAAATGAAAACTTAGAGCAGACTGGACTTGCATTAATTAATGCATATAACAGGAAAATGAGACAGTAAATGGATATTATGCTAGATTATTAAAATGCTTAAAACAACAATTAAAAAATACATTTTTAAAAGGTTGCATTGCCTCTGTTAGAAGCTTTATTACAAGGCATATGATAGATCACTGAACAAGCAGGCTGCAAGCCTTACTTGAGTATGCTAGACGTACTAAAAGACACTTTAATAGTAAAAAGAAAAAAAGGCACAAGTCTTCACTGCTGAAGACGGAGCTGAAGTATTTGTATTACAGTCAGATAAAAAGGGCATCTAGCTAGGGACTATAAACAAAATAAGAAAGCAATGACAGAAGATAAAGGAGATGTGGACTGACTATATGATAGTGGTAATAACCAAAAATCATCAGAAAAGGTTAATAAACAGAAAGAAAATGTAAATGTAGTAGTGGGAATAGAGGAAGTACAAACAGATGTAGAGGATAAAAATGAAAATAAAATTTTAGATTTAGCATTGTTGAGCCTGGAGCTCTACCTAGCAAATACAAAACCAGAAGTAACACTTCTGGTGGAGGGAAGAAAGGTCAAATTCCTGTGTGACTCAGGAGCGTCACGGACTTTGATACACCCCTCCAAGATACCAAAACATTCTGAATCACCTGATTATATATTAGTAAAAGCAGCCAATGGACAGCTATACAGGGAACCACTTTCCCATAATATAGCAATAACTGACCCTGTTTCAAGTATGACTCAGAAAAGTAAAATTGTAGTTTCTGCAAAAATATCCAGTAAACTTACTGGAAAGAGACCTTGTGCAAATATTTGGCATAGCAGTAGTTCCTACCATGCAGGGTATGGAAGCACAAAGACAAATGGATGCTTTTGTGGTGTGATCAGAGGGTAAAGCCTATTATTGGTACAGCCAGGACCTAGTTATGATTGGTCCAGGGGCAGTAACCAAAGAACTGATAAACGTAGCCATCAGTAAGGTACCCTCCCTTGACACTGATCAGCAGCACTTGTTACATTGTACTCCATACTACTGTAGCACACCAGGACCTGATAAGGAATATAAGTAAGAATCCTGCTGACAAATTAATATTACAAACTTTATGCTGAGATACTGAGGGAAACAGTGTAGTAAGCTGTTCATTACCTCAGGAGTTCATGAGATTATATAAGTCCAATAGACTGCCACATGTCAGCTTGACAAAAAACAAAAGTGTTAAATGGGCAGACTTAGAAAAAAAGGTAACAAAATGGGAAAACAGACTGATTTAAAAATGTCAGGACAAGGGATATAAAAACAAAACTGAATTGGTTGACACAGACACATACAGCTGTACACTTGCAATCTAGTAAGGACAGCTGATTAGCATTTTTATTAAAAGAAAAAGAAGAGGCCTTGTGTAAAATTCCAACAACTCTGTGGTCAACAGGCAAGTTAAATGTAGGGCTTATTCAAGCAGCAGGACCAGTTACAATTACCCCAAAGTCAGCTTTTAGACCACAGAAAAGACAATACATTTTGGAAAAGAATGCAAAAGTAAAAATTAAGCCTATAATAAGCAGCATTACTCAAAAAGGAGTACTGGTAGAATCTCCTGATTCACCATGTGATACACCCCTATTTCCTGTTAAAAAAGCAAACGGGGAATGGCAGATGGTACAAGATTCATAAGCTGTAAATAATGCAGTAATACCTAGAGCACCCATGGTGCCAGACCCACATACCTTGTTAAATGATTTAAAGCCACAACAGAAGTATTTTACTGTGGTAGATATAAGCAATGCTTTCTTTTCAATACCTATACATCCTGATAGTCAATATTGGTTTGCATTTACATTTCAGGGTAAAAGGTATACATATACTCGACTACCACAGGGATATTGTGAGAGCCCAATAATATTTGCACAAAAAATGGCTAGCAATCTGGCAGGGTCTACCCCACCAGAAGGTAGTCAAATTTTACTTTATGTAAATGACATCTTGCTAGCAGCACCCAGCAGCAGTGCAGGGTGAATACAGTAGCATTATTAAAATTTTTAGTAATACAAGGACACAAAGTAAACAAAAGTAAGTTACAACTTTGGGAAAAAAACACAGGTTAGATACCTGGGATATGTGATATTCAATAAAGGTAAAATACTAGATAAGGGGAAAGAAAAAAGGAAAAAAACAGCAATTTTGCAAGCACCCAAACCAACAACTAAAAAGAAATAATGTCTTTCTTAGGTACAACTAATTTTTGTTGAAGCTGGGTACCAAATTATTTTACGATGGAAAACAAAAGCAGAAATGGCTTTCTGCAGGTTGAAGCAGTTAATAGCTTCTTCATTAGTTTTAAGACTTCCAAGTTATCACAAACGTTTTTTTTTTTTTTTTATTTAGACCATAGATTGTAAGCAATGGTACATGACATCAGTATTAAAGCAACAACATGGGGATAAGCAATGCCCCATAGCTTACTATTCATCACAGTTAGACCCAGTGGTGCAATCTTTGCCTCACTGTGTACAAGCAGTAGTTGCAGCAGCAATGGCAGTGCAGGCTTCAGCCTCAGTGGTGTTATTCCACCCTCTCACATTGAGAATGCCTCATGCAGTTGCAATAATTCTGCTACAAGAAAAAGTTGCATACCTTTCTCCTGCTAGACATCTTTCATGTATGACCATACTGCTGAGTCAACCTCATATAAACAGTTAGCTTTACCTAGACAAGATCTTACAGATATGCCCTTGGATGATGCTGAGGTGACATATTACGTGGATGGCTCATGCAGAAGGGGTCCTACAGGGAAAAATCTGGTGGGGTATGCAGTAGTTACAGACACTAAAAATCTAGAAGCACAAACTTTGCCACACAACTTGTATGCTCAAGCAGCAGAACTGGTAGTTTTGACAGGAGCATGTATTTTAGTAAAAGGCAAAAGTAAACATATATACTGATAATCAGTATGCTTTTCTACAGTGCATGTGTTTGCACAACAATAAAGAAAATAGAGGGATGATTACATCCAGTGGAAAACCTATTAATCATGCGCAATTTATTTTGGAGCTATTAGAATCTATTCAGTTGCCTACCAAAGTAGTTATTTGTAAATGTGTAGCTCATACAAAACAACAGGATAAGATTTCAAAAGGTACTGCACGAGCTGATGCAGCTGCAAAGCAAGCAGCCTCAGACTCAGAAACTTTATTTTTAAATGAGAAATTACAACCCTTTGAGATTTTAGATTTAGACATGTTAAAAACAATGCAAATGCTTACTACAAAAGCAAAAAAACAAAACTGGGTAAAACAAGGTGCAATTTTTGAGAATGGACTGTACATTTCCAAAGGGAAAAAAAACAATATTGCCGTCTAATTTATTTAGATATGCAGCTTTGTTGAGCCATGGGCAGAGCCATGTCTCAACAGGGGGGATGGTACAGTTAGTAAATAAAATATTCCAAACATATGGATACATAAATTATACAATAAAATTTTGTGCAGCTTGTCACACTTGTAACAAGCACCATGCACAAGGAGCATTTAAAAACAAGCAAGCGAGTTTCCCTACACCACCATATCCATTCCATACTATTTGTATGGACTTCATAGAGTTGAATAAATGTGAAGGAAAGAAATACTGTTTAGTGATCATAGATATGTTTTCAAAATGGGTAGAAGCTTTTCCAACCAGGAATCCGAATGCAGCAACAGTGGCAAAGGCCCTAGTAAAGGAAATAATTCCTAGATTTGGCATACCGGAAAGAATCTATAGTGGCAATGGGACACATTTTGTCAATCAGACAATTCAACAACTTGGGAGACTTTTTTTGGGATTTCCTTAAGGAATCACTGTGCTTACCACCCACAGTCAGCAGGACTGGTGGAGAGGTACAATGGGATTTTAAAAACAAGTTAAGAAAGTTGATGAGTGAGACTCAGAAGAATTGGATTTGCTGTTTACCTCTAGCATTGCCGAGCATGAAAACAGTAACAAATGTAAAGGGTTTGATCCCCTTTAAAGTAGTATTTGGAAGGGCATATTATGTGCCTCAGTAAAAGCTCTCATGCCTGCAGAGCTGGAGGCTGACAGTTCACTAGCTAATTATATAAAAAAACTGTTAATAAATAAATCTGTTTTGCAGTTTAACTCTTTTCAGACAAAAGAACTTTCAGCTGAATAAGAACTTTGTGACTGATACACAAGGGCAAAATGGCCAAGAGTAAAGCAAACAAAAGCAGAGCAACCCAAGAACTATTGCATAATTATTTTGTTAACTGTGCATTTGTTGACTATAAGTGTGACAATTTTTCTCTTATTGTGGTTTTTCCCTGCACTCAACCACACAAGTGAAAGTGAGAAGACGTGATGAACTGTTTATAGACTGGCATCCAAACTTTAACACATACCTGACCATGAAGCTTGTGCATACAGAAACTATGCACATTTCAAATTGCTGGGTTTGTACAGCTATACCAACAGCATATAAAAGACTGTAATGTCCACTGTCCCTCTGGGGATAAAATGAGACTTTGGAAAGTTTTTTATACAGAAACTGTGAGATCACAGGACAAAATTGCTTTATTTTTACCTGTCACACAAAAAGGAGTTGTATGTTTCTACAAAGTGATACCCTCCAGGTGGGCTGGAGTAATGGTAATATAACAATGTCTTATAAATGTTACATTAAAGTCAAAAGTGGGGGTACTGTTTGTGATACTAACCATGATTCATATCTGAGTTCAATGAAAACTACATTAAATGCAGTATGTGACAATCCAGTCTTAACTAAGCAATTGTCTATTAAGGATAGAAAAATGTTTCATGCAGGGATAACACGTATTAGTACCAAAGTAATGATTTTATTTGTGGGAAAAAGGCATATAAATGGTTACCTGAGAATTGGTCCGGCAGTTGTTTTTGGGTTATCTGGTTTCAGCAATAAGACATACTGCAGAATTACCTTTGGGTAAGATACAAAACGTATGGAAAACAGCTCGAAAATCTGAAGGTCCAGTGAAAAAACCTGTGAATCCAGTTGGTAAAATCGAAGCTGGTTGAAAAGACCATAATTCAGTGAAAGACAAAAGTAAATTGACTCATATGGACTTGGGCAACAGTGTTATATCCAGGGCAGGAATACCACCAGCCTATGGAGCAGTCAAATCGATCTGGGAGCTGAGGAAGCTGTCAAGAAGTCATGAGCAATGCAACTTTTTCCACCCTAGAATTGGTGACTGATAAACTGAATGCAATAAGAACTGTTGTGCTACAAAATCGAATGGCTCTTTACTTCACCCTAGCGGCAAGAGGTGGTACACGAAGAAGAATGCTGTGCTTTTATCCCTGAGGATCGTCACGAGACAAATAATCACCTAGAGGTAATTCAGCAAGTATCAGCAATGACTAAACCAGACCCAAACCCACTGACGGACTTTTTCCAGAATCTGTTTGGGGGGGTGGGGTTCCATCCTATTAAACATTTAATTGCTATTTGTGTGGGTATACTCCTAATAGGAGCATGTGTTTACTGTGAAATTCCCTGCATGAAAAGATTAATCAAAAATTTGTTGATATATCTGTTACTAAAACTTTTTACCAAAGTGTTGAAATTGAAAGATTAATTTCAGATGATGCTTTTTCTGAAATATAAAATAAATGACTTACTTAGCTGAAAGTCCTTGAAAAGGAAAAGGCTAAGAAATGAAATGATATTGTTTATGTTTCAAATAGAATGAAATGCATTAACAGGAGGGAGAATGTTAGAAAAATATGCATTCACATATTCAGACATATATAAGTTGTGTGGTTAGATATATAACTTGAACATATATGAAATATATAGATTGAAAAATAGAGTAATATGTAATGCATTTAATTCTGTTTTACTAGAATAATAGTAGAAATAAACTCGCATATTATTGCTTGAAGCATAAGCTGCAGTGTGATTAGAAACTTGGCCTTGGCAGCTCGGCTGGCTCATTTCTGTCAGTGAAAGATTATTTTGCAAAGTTAGAAAATAATGAATCTGTGTGCATGTGTATCTTTTCCTGCTTCCACCAGAAGAATGGCCTTGTGCGCACTATCAGAGATAATGTCCAGCTGGTGAACAAGAAAGAGACAAAGAGAAGTATTAAAGAAGACATGCACCCATTGTATTCGAACTAATCTAAGAGCCTTGAATTGGCTACATCCTCGGAAGGACATTGTGACTGACCAGGTGCTTTGCAAGGCTGAAATATTCTCTTGGGAAAAAGATTTTTGAAAAGCACTATCTCAGCACTTTTTCATAAGTTACTATGATGTAAAGACCCTGTCACTGACCACGTCAGTGAGGTGGGCAAAAGCTGATTGTAAATGATATAAAATGGCAAACACTGCCTAAATAAAGTTAGACAAAATTCTGTACAAGTTTGTGTATGGTTTTTTGCCTCCTAATGTACATTAGAGTATTTGTAAATTAGATACTTGAGTTTCCTGCATTACTGTCTGTTATTGACTGTCATTTTAAAAATACCTAATGATTTTTACAGTCTGATTTTAACAATTTATTTAACAGTCCTTTTGCAAGTTTGACTGATAGTCCATTTCTAAATACTGCGGTGGTGGTGCTGCGGTAGCGTTGTCGCCTCATAGCCAGATGTTGTCCCATTTAGTTCTCAGCTAGAGTGTCTTCTGTGTGGAGGCATACATGAATGGGGCATGCCTTCGTTGAAGGTTGTGCATCAGGGCTGGTAACCCGGTACGTAAAAATCCACTACCAATCAGAGGACTGGAGTTCTGCTGTGGCGAACCCTAACTGGGAAAAGCCGAAAGACACAGACACAAACACAAACAAACTGATAGTCCATTTCTATTTGGATATTTTAATTTCTTTTTGTGGATATGTTGCTCTAGTTTCCATTGTGTGCAATCTCTGTAATTTATTTAACATGTGTTTACTGGGAAAGTCCAACTTGGAATAAAGTCAATTTTCAGCAGAGGCCCGGGGAGAAATGCTCCAGACTCATGTCTTTCTAATGTGTGAGGATACCACAGCACCCTGAGGAAACCCACATGAATGCAGGGAGGACATGCAGACTCCACAAAGAAGGCACTCCAGCTGAGAATTGAACCAAAGAACCACTTACTGTGAGGCAACAATGCTAACGTTGCACCGTCCAAATGGTAATAAAAGCTTACTCTTTGTCTGTGTAGAACCTATGTCTATTTCTGTTCCATACCACAGTTAATATAACAAGGTAGGTAATCCATGTAGGAATTCCCTAGGCTTTTAATGGCCCCAGCAAGTCAGCCAATCCTTTTTCTTAGTCTGTACAGTGAATTGAAATAATCCTCAACCAGTTCTATAAACATACCATTAAAGGATAAAGGATATCAATTTAAGTGTTCTGGCTTTTCTAATAATTTAATCTTTAGCTTTATAGATGTGCAGGCATACTAATGTGCCTTGGCCAACCTCCTCCTCTTGCATCTCCCATTCTACCAACTCTATGGAATCTATTATTGGTTCTTGTTATTTGAGTAAGTGAAATTCATTTTCCAGCAATTTCAGAAGCATTCTTTCCAGTTTTCCATTCAGGACTTGTTCTGATGCATCTATTATCCTTAAGCTGTTCCTTCTAGACCTGTTTTCTTGCTTGCCATTGTAGCTTTTTTCCCCCTGTAAGCCTACTAATGTGTTTCAGCACCTTTGATCGCAGTAATGCAAGGTCCTCTAAGCCCTAGATTATTTCTTTCAGCTTTTTCAGATCTCTTTTGACTACTGTTTCCTTCATTAGACCTAATCAGCTTTTGCAAGAATTTATGTTATTCTTCTCGTGAAGCTGCTTTAATTTTTTTCATTTATTGCTCCCTTTTCCACCATCCAGTGATTTTTTTTAACCTAGAACTGGTTTATTAATTTCTTGTTTTATTGATGTTTTGCCAAGAACTCTGAGCCTAAACATCCATCTTGCTTGAGCTGTCTATTGCCCTCCTTGAGACCCGTCAATATTTAACTTATAATTTGAAAATTTACTAGAAATATTAAAAAGCACAAAAACTACCAAAATATACTGGAGAACTATGCATGATAATGTCAGCTGAAAGTGTTGAATGAATATTTCCTTCAGAGACTGGTCTGATTAGCTTGTTTGATTCTTACTGAAGGTTCCAATACAAAGTTACATTGAAAATCGAACAGCAGAGTGTACCAGTGCCTATTCTGCATCTAAATGAGAAAATATTTGGTGATAAAAAAAATGGTTTTTACCTCAGCAGTGGGAAAAGAACACAGATACAGAGCAAGAACAGAATACATTTCAGTTGCTAGTAGTTCGAATGCTAATAACAGAGATGCAAGTTTGTACAGGAAATTAGTCTAATAGATTAATTCAATAATAAATCACAGTAATTTAAATATGAACCCACCCAAATGGTTTGTATATGTTATGTCTACCACAGAGGGTTCGGGGGAAGAAATCGCTAACAAGAACTTATGGTCTGCATTTGGAGGGGGTCAGGTCTGAAAGATATGAATAACCCCCAAGTCAAACAATGAACCAAGAAGAAATACAAGCAGACATATTCAGAACTGATAAGAGAATGGTATTAACACTTCTGGTATAGAATTTCCTTACGATGCACAGCATATGCTAAGTTATAGTTTCACTTTTGGTTCATCATAGATCTATGATGCCTTATTATGTTGTTAAATTTATGTAGTATTCAATGTCTTATTTGCATTAAAAGATCTGTTAGATAATACCTCTTCAGTTATGTCAAACAGTATGTGAAACTGAAATAAGAAATTTAACCTTTTGAAAAAGCTAAAACAAATGAAAATACTGTTTCATTTTTTTTCATTGCTCTTTTGGGAGTTCGCTCTTGGCTATAATGCTTGTGTGTGTGCGAATTTATCTATCTATATCTATGGGTGTACTTAAAATGACCTAAACATCACAAGACTGAAAAGTAATGAGATCTACAGCATATAGAGTAAGCAGGGGGTGAAATTCCCCACACTGGGATGTGAAGGGTTTGGGTTGCCCATGCATAAAAAAAAGAACAATGTGGTTTGATTTTGTGATATTTATCAATGGTTTTCTATATGGTTAGATTTTGTCATATTTTTCAATGTTTTTGCAGAGGAGCAAGTCTCCCCTGCTTTTATATAAACTCCTAGGGTTGCCACTTTTTCAGATGGCCAAAGTGGGACAATTATGGTACAAACATCAGATTTTGCAGGGAAAATCATACCCACGGCCAGTACAAGGGACAGAACTTGACTATTTTGCCTAAATAAAAGCTTATTCTTGTAGCATTTTAGTTGCTTATTCTGTTTCTTATAACATTTAGGTGTTTCAGATACAGACTAACTGTTTTATGCAAGTATTACATAAAATATAGGAAATAATTTTGCCCTAATATTTCCGGACAGTTGTCATTCTTACAATATTTTTGCAGGACACAACTGCCTAAAGAGGGACTGTCCCTTATAAAGTGGGACAGGTGGTAACCCTACAAACTCCAAGGTTGCACAACAGTGAGGAACGTAAGCATAACTTCAGTTCTATCAGTATTTTGTGTTTCAGTCTTTTTCAGTTTCTACATTTTTTACTGTCAGTCCTATAATGTTTAGGTCATTTTAAGTACACACACATACACTCCCTGAAAAAGAACTCAGATGAACTACTACATCAATCAGAAATTCCCTGGAGGAAAACACCTACACACATACATATATCTATATATCTATATATATATATATATATATAGAGAGAGAGAGAGAGAGAA
Organism: Protopterus annectens; assembly: GCF_019279795.1. Classification (NCBI taxonomy): domain Eukaryota; kingdom Metazoa; phylum Chordata; order Ceratodontiformes; family Protopteridae; genus Protopterus; species Protopterus annectens. The sequence goes on from NC_056729.1 coordinate 1,057,060,989, forward strand.
TATATGTGTGAATATACTTCAAGATGTAGCACAAAAACATCACATAAAATACTGATCCCAAAAAGGATTGAAACCTCTCCAAACAAAGCCTCTCCATGCATCCTCCATACCCCCATCTAATTACATATACCAATTCCAGGATCATTGTACAGTGGAAGGACGTATTCCCCAATCCCCATAGTTCATGTCCTTGCACGAACTTAACACTGTCAGAAATTATCAAATGAGCTTTGATCACTTCTGCTGGTATAAACAATGTTCGATATTATGAACAATGGATTGTGTGGATCTTTTCCATACATATATGTTTGGCACTGGGACAACTGATTATCAATGTTTCAACAGACTGGTGAGCAGTTACAGTCATCCCTCATTTGCCATATCAATTAGCAAGCTTGCATAATACTTAGGTTAGGTAGTATCTTTACTCTACTGTTGTACAATCAAAGTTCACTGATTAGGGATCTGTGAGAGATCTGTGGAATAGATGATGATAGTTTGATCAATTATTCATATAATCAAACATGCAAACAGACCAATGAGAACAAAGAAAGTGGAACTCTACAATTATACTTATTTACCTTTTATTAATTTATGTTTTTACCAATTAAGTGAGATGGTTGCCAGACACTATCACCCATAAGCAAGGCTTGCCATGGAACACATACAACATTAAGTACAAGAACATTCTTCTCCCAACACAATACACAAATAATTAGACAAGGATGGAGAATGGCTAGTCTTCACTGAAAACAACTTCAGATAGAACTCAAACCACAATACTAATTAGTGTTTGCAATGACTAAGCCATTGTCTAGCCTTACATTCCCATGGCAGTTTTTAGCCCTTACAGTTTGTAATAAAATAATCCAGAGAAAGACAGAGCAAGGATATGTTGGGACATATGTGTTACCACTATCCATAAGAGACAACTGTTCTAAAGCTGGAGCGGTTTCTACTACCCATCCATTTGTACAAATTCATTTGAATAGAGTGACAGAAGTGCTGTAGAGTGGAAGACAAGTCCATAGAAGTGGAATTCTCTGTGAAAAATACCAATCCCTACAGCATGTTCTGTTTATCCTGCAGGAGAGACAAAGATCCCTTGAGCAGGTGTTTATACCACCATTGGATTTGCAAATGTGATAAAACAGGATCTGTTTAGGCTCTATACATGAGCCAGATGTTGCCTCCCAGTAGCTTGTATGATACTGAGAAAAGGGACAAGGCTTTGAGATGGTTTATAAAGTTTTTGTAATTTAGGCCTTTTATTTTCTTAGTGAAGGAGCATTGTGGTCATTCCAACTGTGGCAAGGACATACCGAAAAGGGTAATATACAATGATTCCTAATGAGTGCAGAGTTCAGTGAAATGATTAAATCCATGCCTTGAGATATAAACTGTGCAATGAAAAATGACTTCCTTACAATAGTGGATATGTGGTGATCAAAGGTAAGGTTTATATTGACATAGGTTCACAGAGCCTTGACTACAAGACTGATTTTGGTATAAGCACAATGGGATAGCTACAATGGGAGTCATGTTCACCGAAGGATGAAAGCTATACAGTTCTTGGCATTTAGCTTTAGTCCATGCACTCCTCACTAGCATTTTTTTTGGGACAACCTGTCTAGGAGAATCATGTGTTTTTGGGGGAGTTTATGATGGCATCGAGTTTGCAGTCATCGCTAAACATGGTTAGCCACAAACCCTTAACATTAGCTTTGACTTCCAAGAAGTAAATGCCTGACGAATCATGTTCACATTTTATACCCAAGCTATATATATATATATATATATATATATATATATATATATATATATATATATATATATATATATACACACACACACACACACTTCCCATAAAAATCTATGGTGTCAAACCCTGTACAATAAAATTGCTAAGTATGGATAGGCATTAAAAAGCCCTTTAGAGTCATTAGCCTAGTAATCACCTAAGAAACTATGATAAAGAGTGGTCCAAGGACTGAACGATGGGGTACACAACTAGTGACAGGTCTTTTGGAGGAGGTACAGTCACCCACCTTTATTTCTTGAGCTTTGTTTGTGAATCAATTTGCTATCCAACAAGTTACATAGGGATTTACTTTTCACTCAGTTTACTATGATACCAGAATGTGGGACAGTGCTGATAAACTTTTGTAAAGTTAGATATATGGTGTGCACTTATTAGCCCTCATTATTACTGTGACTTTTTCAAAGTCAACCATGTTAAGTAGGCAGGAAATGCCCTTTTCAGAATAGAAATGGCTTGCATCCAGAGACTGAAGTTTACCTATACCTATGCCCTTATTTATTAATAACATAAGAATCCTTTCCATAGCTTTACAGATGAGGTTGGTCAGGCTTATGGGTGTCTCTTAAAAGCCCAACTTTGTGCAAGTTAATAACTATTGCTATCCTCCATTCATTCAACATAAAGCTTATTTTTGAGGCTATTATTGATTAGCCTCTCTAAGGTGTCTGAAAATCATGTTTCAGGCAGACCAGTAAGCAGTGTGTTATTTTGTAGTTATAGTAACCTTGACCTTAGATCGTATATAGAGGCCTTATTCTTGGGAGATTTGAAGGGTGTAGATACAAGCATGTGATCTGGGAATACTGGAAGGGAGAGCCTGGGAATGCTTAAGCTAATTGTGTCTCCTAGTAGATTGACAATGTTCTCTGGGTCTAAAAGTATGTGAAATTATTTACAATTTGCTCAGCACACTGCTGGGCATTGTTTTTGAGGTTTTTAACATAGTTAATGTTGTTATCCTTTAAGTGGGTTGCTATTTTATCTCATATCTGGCTTTGCTTGATTTGATCAGAGTCCAAGAGCATTACTGGCGTCATGAAATTAAATTTGCTTTTTTGTATGTAATAAGTTTTATCTATCTATATAGATACAGACGCTCAATTGCACACACAGAAATCTATATAAGATGATCAAGCTGCAAAATATTGCATTACCAAACATAAAAAAAAAAATAATCAGTATGCACTAATAACATTAAAATGTACATGCTCCAAGTAAAGGAAAAATAGCATAAAATAAGTAAAACACCATTTTGTGCAGGGAACAAGCCCCCACACAATAAGTACATATACTAGCTGAAAAACAGTACACAAGTAGGAAACAGCATATACCCCAACAAAGATTCCAGTGATCTTGCACCAGCATTGCATTTGCATAGAGACGTACATAAATTCTGCAGATGATGTGGGGGTAGTGACAGGTCAGAGGAAAATCAGCAAAGGATCAAATAAAAATACAGGATAACAAGAGGGATAGAATGTTACAGCATCATAGTTCCAGGAAGAAACCTAATTAAGAAAGCAGAGTTGAGCTAAGATTGGAGAAAATAAGTATTCACAAGAAACTGACATAATATATAAAAAATAAAGAAAAAAAAGTGAAACAGGACTGAGTGAAGATTAGTAAATAAAAATAAGTTATGTACTCACCATCATCTGTACTGTCAATTTTTCATCTCTCCTCACATGTAGGTTCGGATCCAAGCTCTCAGATCTGACTTGGCTGTTAGCAAGCTAATGGCAAGCAAAAAGCTCTTGGATACCTCCCCCTTATCCACAATGCATCTCTCCCCATTACCTCAGATGTTGTTTGCTATAATTATATTAGTAGGAAGAGAAGGGTTACTATTTAACATACCAAAGAGCCTTAAGTGAAGAGATTTCTGGAATCTAATGAAATTTAATCTAACCCTAGAAATCATCTTTCCATCCAACCAGGAATCCTAGGATGGGGATTGGAGGGTGGGATTGTGAGGAAAGATGAAAAATCGACATTACAGATGGAACATTATGCTGACTACATAATTTCTTTATCTAATATTGTCAATTGTTCATCTTCTCCTCAAATGTGGAACAGAATCCCCAGCTACCTTCATCCAGGGAGGACTCACGGGAGAATGTTCCTCAAAACCATCTCGCCAAAGGAAGCCCTTCCCCTGGAGACCAAATCCAATTTGTAATGAGTGATGAAGGTATGATGATTTGGCCAAACGGCAGCTGCACAAATATCATTCAAGGAAGCATTGGTCTGGAAGACCGCAGAAGCAGGCATTGCTCTGGTAGAAGAGTGAACATACGCTCGACATATATGCACGACAAAGTCCTCTGCACATTTGTGCATTATACAAATGAATATTGTGAACATGTGCATTTGTATATAAGGAAGTTGAAGGGATAGAGTTTCAAAATTTAGGGAGACCACACACATATAAGACATTTTTGACAACAAATGAAAACATTGCATTTTGCTTGCGGCATTTAATAACAACAAAGTGGAGCTGTTTAACAACAAATTTCATATGTTGCATGATAATATTTATATTTATATTTATAGACGTATTATGGAATCAGATATGGATTTGACAATTGTTCTACAGTGAATTTTTTTATACAATTGTTGATTGTAGAATGGTTTCGCAATCATGGTTTTAAATAGGTTGACAGTTTTATGTAAAACAAGTGAAAAAAAGCTTAGTATTTCTTTCATTTTTTATTTTTTATTTGTCATGTTTGAACATAGCTTACAGCTGGCAGTTCGAAACAAACAGAGAGAAAAAAATACATTGCATAAGTCAAGGAGACAATAACATTTATAGCATTAAATGTATTTTATTTATTGTTACAAACAGTTTTTATTGCTGATAGAAAAGTCAATTCATGACATCATTTCCTGTATGTATTTTATAAAAGACACCAGTATGAGGGGGCTTGTTGTCTTTGTTTCTGAAGAAGTTCACGGAAAATAAAGTGGAAGAAAGCGCTAACTAGTATTGCCTCTGTTGTGGACTACTCTACTTTCATTGTCTTTTTAGTTTTTTCAAGTTAGTTTTCGGTTCAGTCTGAAGTCTGTACGTGGTTTAAAAGTTTGGACAGTGTATAGTGGAAGTATGGCCACTGAGGTGACCTCTCAAGATATTCTTTTGGATTTATCCACATACCCATCACCAGGAGGTGAACTAGTCGTCAGACAATCACCGTCCGGTGAGGAGGATATAAATTTAATCGACACTATCACGAGGATAGTGGAAAGCTGTTTGAAGAGAACAACTGCAGCTCCTACAAAGGTATGTGCGGCTGAACAAATTCCCAAATTAAATTTGGAACGAGCACGTACAGTCGAGAGACCATCCGATGACGTTGTTATTGTGCGACAGGCTATGGAGAATGAGGATGGGAACGTTACAGCTGAAAGCAACATTTGGGGATACGTTTGCAAAGAAAACAGCAATCCTTTTAGCAACATCGTTGACAATGGAATATACAACAAGAGAAGTGAGTACAACGATGACTTTAACAGTTGTAAAAAGTCCATTTTCGAGTTAGAGAAAATGGTGTTTAAACATGTAACATTGTGTCTTGAGATTCAGTATTTTACTGAATGCATACAAAGGGAAATTGTTCCGCAGGGCTTAAGAACAGCTAAATTCCCGAACTGTGTTATACCGGGGGACCCTTTATGCAAGGCACTAATCAAATTATACAACGACACAGGTTTATCTATGATGAAACTGTTGGTAAAGCACTATGAAAAAGAAGTTGTATATCTTAGACAACAAATAAAAGAAATGGACGATTTCATAAAAAATGCTAGCTGCTTCAAGCATTTATTGTCCCTTTATAGTGGTATTGAGGCTAAAGCGGATAGGCATCAAGCCACTATAATTAACAGGAAGCAGAATAAGCTCAGAAGAGACATTAGAGCTTACAACAACAACGTAGCTTATATAAGCACTGAGATTTCCGAAGTAGAACTAAATTTAAAAACTGTAGAAAATGGGGAACAACTACCATTGGCTATGTGTGCGGAATCGGAAGTAAATGGAGGTGAATCAAGTTCACATTCAGTGCAGACTATTAATGTACAATCTAACACAAACAAAACTAAAGGAACTGTTACCTCAAAGTCTGATAAAGTTGAAGTGACTACAACAAATTCTAGTTTTGCAGAAGTGGTGAATCAGGGCAATGCACAAGAAGATACTCCTTTTCACCAACACAAACCACAATGGAGAAGGACTACCAGGTGGTTCAATTCCACACAGAAAAGAGGGGGGAAACAGAAAAGCAAAAGGAGGTGGTAACGCCTCAAAATATGGACAAAGAATTTACATTGAATGTTGTAAATGTTAGCGATTTAAATTTGTCTGAGGAAATGTATAACATTCTAACAAAAGGTTTTACATTCATTCCCTCTAATAAGGTGGAGTTGGGCAGATTACTTGTAGACTTTAGGTTATTCCTACGAAAGTTAAATTTGAAGTATATTTTAAAGGATATTAACCAAGGAAACAAGCAAGGCAAAAATTTACCTAGTAGACCTAGTACTTGTAATCCTCCATTGGTTAATACATTGCATGTTTTTCAACATATATGTGAAACGGAATTTAAAACATGAAAGTAAATACGGAATGTAATTTGACTGAAGCTGAGACTAATGCATTAACAAAACTTGCACAAACATCAGAAGTTAGAGTGATGAAGGCCGACAAAGGGGGTCAAATTATAGTTATGAATACTTGTGACTATGAGGAAGCCATATTAGAGATGTTAAGTGACACAAACAGTTATCAAAAGGTTACATCAGAACTGATACAAATCAGTTTTAGAAGAATTGATACTTTACTGTTTGACATGTTTTGTCAAGAAGAAATAGAAAGGTCTGACTATGATTATTTGTCAACTGACCATCCAAAGATGGCAAAGTTTTTTGGCATACCCAAGTTACAAGCAAGTACTACAAACATAACTTTTAGACCCATTATATCGGCTAAACATTACAAGACTGAAAACATTTCCATTTGGTTGGACAGTCTGTTAAATCCCATTGCACAAAAGGCTGAGTTCTTTTTAAGAGATTCATGGCATTTGTTGGAAATTTTAGGAAAACTAAATCTGGCCTGGGAAGAAGTTAGTTTTACTACCCTTGATGTACGAAGTTTGTATACGTCAATCAGTCAAGAAGAAGGTATAGAATACATGAGGGATTACTTGACACAAAAAACAAACATCAAGGCTGTTCAAGTGAATACGTTATGTTCCCTGATGGAAATAGTTCTTGATAATAATTTTTTTTCCTTCAATAAAACGTATTACAAGCAAACATCTGGGGTAGCAATGGGGGATAGAGTGGCACCAGCCTTTGCAAATATAGTAATGGCAAATTGGGAGCAGAATCATTTAAAAAGTCACCCCAATTTTAACAAGGTCAAACTATATTTGAGATATATAGATGATTTGTTCTTTGTTTGGGCAGGTGAAAAGAGTGAATTTCTTGACATGACCAAAGATTTGAACAATACCACGAACTTTTTGTTTTTCAAACATAGTGGCTATGGCAAAGACATTAACTATTTGGACCTCAATCTTAGGATAAATTCCATCAATGGTCAAATTGAGAGTAGGATATATAGGAAGGCTTGTTTTGCAAACCAATATCTGCACAAGGACAGCCTCCATCCACAACATATGAAAAATAGTGTCATTAAGGGCCAGATGATTAGATTGAGTAGACTGACATCAGAGGACAGTGTTTATAAGGAAGAACTTGTGACTTTGAGAAAGTTATTTTTGGCTAGGGGTTACAAAAATAACAAATTGAAAAAGTTGGAACATCAAGTCACAAAGTTAAGGGATAATGTAGCCAAACCTATACTGTCTTCGGTAGATCAGGCAGTTGGCCCTCCTACCATTTTAGAAAATACCAAAGACTATAATGGAGGCATGAGTGAGTTCTGTACAGCATTTCCACTACCCATTTCTAATGAAATTTGGTGCATTAAGAGCATCATAGAAAGGAATTGGAACATAATTTTAGGAAATAGGGATCTTACAGAAACACTAGGGATTAGACCAAAGTTCACATATAAGATGGTCACAAACATCAAACAAGTTTTGGAGGTCACAAATAGGAGGACTGAAAAACCAATCAGGGGGATTAGTTTTAAGAAAGGAAGTTTTTCGTGCAAAGATTGTAGACAATGCAGATTCATCAGTAACACCTCATTTGTCACTTTGAAACACATGAAAATAACTTTATGGGCTCATGGTTATTTCAACTGCCACAGTGACCATGTTGTTTATTTAGCATTATGTTCATCATGTGACAGTTTCTACGTTGGCAAAACCATTAGGGTTTTGAAACGTAGAATTTACGAACATACATTGGCTATTAAGAACAAAGATAAAAACAACTCATTAGCAAGACATGCATTGGTGTGTGAAGAATTTAAGAAATTTGAATTTTTCGTACTAGATCAGGTTGAGAAGGGTGTATTTAAGGGTGATGTCAACAACAAACTAGAGCAGAAAGAGACATTGTGGCAACTGATATTAGGAGCGGATCATCCACCAGGTCTAAATGAATCTATAAACATGAAATGCTTCTTGCTATATAGATAGATATTATAGGAATCATAGGTAAGTCTATTGACTTAAGCCATTTTGAGGAGTAAACAACATTTCAGGAATCAAGAGTCCATTGTGGGGCAGTTTGGTACTGTCGACACATTGTGGCTGAAGGCCAAAGAGTAGGTTGGGGAATGGAGAAACACACTTTGGTGTGGGACAAGAAGACACACATGTGTCTACATGTGTGAGTTGGTCAGTCAGACCTTGGGTTTGGACATTAAGGCTAGCCAAGTGTGACATTTGGTGGAATAGTTGACACTCCCACGGGTAGAGAGTCTATCGTGGGGTAGTTCGGCACCGTTCCCACATCAGGGGTGGAGGCCAAAACTATGTAGTGACATGGAGAACACACGTTGGTGAGGGATATGAGGACAAGTGCGTCCACAAGCGTGTGTTTGTAAGAACAGACTCTGGGCTAGGACATCAAGGTTAGTCATTAAAGTCGTATTATGCGTGTGAGTGAATGGTTAGTTTTGTTGACCAAGTGAATGTTTGTGATAGAGAGAGAGTAGGTATGTGCGCACACGGGGTCAACAACTTTAGATCATTCAGTAGAGTGTATGAGTGGGTGCAAGAGTGAACATACGCTCGACATATATGCACGACAAAGTCCTCTGCACATTTGTGCATTATACAAATGAATATTGTGAACATGTGCATTTGTATATAAGGAAGTTGAAGGGATAGAGTTTCAAAATTTAGGGAGACCACACACATATAAGACATTTTTGACAACAAATGAAAACATTGCATTTTGCTTGCGGCATTTAATAACAACAAAGTGGAGCTGTTTAACAACGAATTTCATATGTTGCATGATAATATTTATATTTATATTTATAGACGTATTATGGAATCAGATATGGATTTGACAATTGTTCTACAGTGAATTTTTTTTATACAATTGTTGATTGTAGAATGGTTTCGCAATCATGGTTTTAAATAGGTTGACAGTTTTATGTAAAACAAGTGAAAAAAAGCTTAGTATTTCTTTCATTTTTTATTTTTTATTTGTCATGTTTGAACATAGCTTACAGCTGGCAGTTCGAAACAAACAGAGAGAAAAAAATACATTGCATAAGTCAAGGAGACAATAACATTTATAGCATTAAATGTATTTTATTTATTGTTACAAACAGTTTTTATTGTTGATAGAAAAAAGTCAATTCATGACATCATTTCCTGTATGTATTTTATAAAAGACACAAGTATGAGGGGGCTTGTTGTCTTTGTTTCTGAAGAAGTTCACGGAAAATAAAGTGGAAGAAAGCGCTAACTAGTATTGCCTCTATTGTGGACTACTCTACTTTCATTGTCTTTTTAGTTTTTTCAAGTTAGTTTTCGGTTCAGTCCGAAGTCTGTACGTGGTTTATATGTTGGGACATATGTGTTACCACTATCCATAAGAGACAACTGTTCTAAAGCTGGAGCGGTTTCTACTACCCATCCATTTGTACAAATTCATTTGAATAGAGTGACAGAAGTGCTGTAGAGTGGAAGACAAGTCCATAGAAGTGGAATTCTCTGTGAAAAATACCAATCCCTACAGCATGTTCTGTTTATCCTGCAGGAGAGACAAAGATCCCTTGAGCAGGTGTTTATACCACCATTGGATTTGCAAATGTGATAAAACAGGATCTGTTTAGGCTCTATACATGAGCCAGATGTTGCCTCTTAGTAGCTTGTATGATACTGAGAAAAGGGACAAGGCTTTGAGATGGTTTATAAAGTTTTTGTAATTTAGGCCTTTTATTTTCTTAGTGAAGGAGCATTGTGGTCATTCCAACTGTGGCAAGGACATACCGAAAAGGGTAATATACAATGATTCCTAATGAGTGCAGAGTTCAGTGAAATGATTAAATCCATGCCTTGAGATATAAACTGTGCAATGAAAAATGACTTCCTTACAATAGTGGATATGTGGTGATCAAAGGTAAGGTTTATATTGACATAGGTTCACAGAGCCTTGACTACAAGACTGATTTTGGTATAAGCACAATGGGATAGCTACAATGGGAGTCATGTTCACCGAAGGATGAAAGCTATACAGTTCTTGGCATTTAGCTTTAGTCCATGCACTCCTCACTAGCATTTTTTTTGGGACAACCTGTCTAGGAGAATCATGTGTTTTTGGGGGAGTTTATGACGGCATCGAGTTTGCAGTCATCGCTAAACATGGTTAGCCACAAACCCTTAACATTAGCTTTGACTTCCAAGAAGTAAATGCCTGACGAATCATGTTCACATTTTATACCCAAGCTAAAATCTATGGTGTCAAACCCTGTACAATAAAATTGCTAAGTATGGATAGGCATTAAAAAGCCCTTTAGAGTCATTAGCCTAGTAATCACCTAAGAAACTATGATAAAGAGTGGTCCAAGGACTGAACGATGGGGTACACAACTAGTGACAGGTCTTTTGGAGGAGGTACAGTCACCCACCTTTATTTCTTGAGCTTTGTTTGTGAATCAATTTGCTATCCAACAAGTTACATAGGGATTTACTTTTCACTCAGTTTACTATGATACCAGAATGTGGGACAGTGCTGATAAACTTTTGTAAAGTTAGATATATGGTGTGCACTTATTAGCCCTCATTATTACTGTGACTTTTTCAAAGTCAACCATGTTAAGTAGGCAGGAAATGCCCTTTTCAGAATAGAAATGGCTTGCATCCAGAGACTGAAGTTTACCTATACCTATGCCCTTATTTATTAATAACATAAGAATCCTTTCCATAGCTTTACAGATGAGGTTGGTCAGGCTTATGGGTGTCTCTTAAAAGCCCAACTTTGTGCAAGTTAATAACTATTGCTATCCTCCATTCATTCAACATAAAGCTTATTTTTGAGGCTATTATTGATTAGCCTCTCTAAGGTGTCTGAAAATCATGTTTCAGGCAGACCAGTAAGCAGTGTGTTATTTTGTAGTTATAGTAACCTTGACCTTAGATCGTATATAGAGGCCTTATTCTTGGGAGATTTGAAGGGTGTAGATACAAGCATGTGATCTGGGAATACTGGAAGGGAGAGCCTGGGAATGCTTAAGCTAATTGTGTCTCCTAGTAGATTGACAATGTTCTCTGGGTCTAAAAGTATGTGAAATTATTTACAATTTGCTCAGCACACTGCTGGGCATTGTTTTTGAGGTTTTTAACATAGTTAATGTTGTTATCCTTTAAGTGGGTTGCTATTTTATCTCATATCTGGCTTTGCTTGATTTGATCAGAGTCCAAGAGCATTACTGGCGTCATGAAATTAAATTTGCTTTTTTGTATGTAATAAGTTTTATCTATCTATATAGATACAGACGCTCAATTGCACACACAGAAATCTATATAAGATGATCAAGCTGCAAAATATTGCATTACCAAACATAAAAAAAAAAATAATCAGTATGCACTAATAACATTAAAATGTACATGCTCCAAGTAAAGGAAAAATAGCATAAAATAAGTAAAACACCATTTTGTGCAGGGAACAAGCCCCCACACAATAAGTACATATACTAGCTGAAAAACAGTACACAAGTAGGAAACAGCATATACCCCAACAAAGATTCCAGTGATCTTGCACCAGCATTGCATTTGCATAGAGACGTACATAAATTCTGCAGATGATGTGGGGGTAGTGACAGGTCAGAGGAAAATCAGCAAAGGATCAAATAAAAATACAGGATAACAAGAGGGATAGAATGTTACAGCATCATAGTTCCAGGAAGAAACCTAATTAAGAAAGCAGAGTTGAGCTAAGATTGGAGAAAATAAGTATTCACAAGAAACTGACATAATATATAAAAAATAAAGAAAAAAAGTGAAACAGGACTGAGTGAAGATTAGTAAATAAAAATAAGTTATGTACTCACCATCATCTGTACTGTCAATTTTTCATCTCTCCTCACATGTAGGTTCGGATCCAAGCTCTCAGATCTGACTTGGCTGTTAGCAAGCTAATGGCAAGCAAAAAGCTCTTGGATACCTCCCCCTTATCCACAATGCATCTCTCCCCATTACCTCAGATGTTGTTTGCTATAATTATATTAGTAGGAAGAGAAGGGTTACTATTTAACATACCAAAGAGCCTTAAGTGAAGAGATTTCTGGAATCTAATGAAATTTAATCTAACCCTAGAAATCATCTTTCCATCCAACCAGGAATCCTAGGATGGGGATTGGAGGGTGGGATTGTGAGGAAAGATGAAAAATCGACATTACAGATGGAACATTATGCTGACTACATAATTTCTTTATCTAATATTGTCAATTGTTCATCTTCTCCTCAAATGTGGAACAGAATCCCCAGCTACCTTCATCCAGGGAGGACTCACGGGAGAATGTTCCTCAAAACCATCTCGCCAAAGGAAGCCCTTCCCCTGGAGACCAAATCCAATTTGTAATGAGTGATGAAGGTATGATGATTTGGCCAAACGGCAGCTGCACAAATATCATTCAAGGAAGCATTGGTCTGGAAGACCGCAGAAGCAGGCATTGCTCTGGTAGAAGAGTGAACATACGCTCGACATATATGCACGACAAAGTCCTCTGCACATTTGTGCATTATACAAATGAATATTGTGAACATGTGCATTTGTATATAAGGAAGTTGAAGGGATAGAGTTTCAAAATTTAGGGAGACCACACACATATAAGACATTTTTGACAACAAATGAAAACATTGCATTTTGCTTATGCATTTAATAACAACAAAGTGGAGCTGTTTAACAACGAATTTCATATGTTGCATGATAATATTTATATTTATATTTATAGACGTATTATGGAATCAGATATGGATTTGACAATTGTTCTACAGTGAATTTTTTATACAATTGTTGATTGTAGAATGGTTTCGCAATCATGGTTTTAAATAGGTTGACAGTTTTATGTAAAACAAGTGAAAAAAAGCTTAGTATTTCTTTCATTTTTTATTTTTTATTTGTCATGTTTGAACATAGCTTACAGCTGGCAGTTCGAAACAAACAGAGAGAAAAAAATACATTGCATAAGTCAAGGAGACAATAACATTTATAGCATTAAATGTATTTTATTTATTGTTACAAACAGTTTTTATTGCTGATAGAAAAGTCAATTCATGACATCATTTCCTGTATGTATTTTATAAAAGACACAAGTATGAGGGGGCTTGTTGTCTTTGTTTCTGAAGAAGTTCACGGAAAATAAAGTGGAAGAAAGCGCTAACTAGTATTGCCTCTATTGTGGACTACTCTACTTTCATTGTCTTTTTAGTTTTTTCAAGTTAGTTTTCGGTTCAGTCCGAAGTCTGTACGTGGTTTAAAAGTTTGGACAGTGTATAGTGGAAGTATGGCCACTGAGGTGACCTCTCAAGATATTCTTTTGGATTTATCCACATACCCATCACCAGGAGGTGAACTAGTCGTCAGACAATCACCGTCCGGTGAGGAGGATATAAATTTAATCGACACTATCACGAGGATAGTGGAAAGCTGTTTGAAGAGAACAACTGCAGCTCCTACAAAGGTATGTGCGGCTGAACAAATTCCCAAATTAAATTTGGAACGAGCACGTACAGTCGAGAGACCATCCGATGACGTTGTTATTGTGCGACAGGCTATGGAGAACGAGGATGGGAACGTTACAGCTGAAAGCAACATTTGGGGATACGTTTGCAAAGAAAACAGCAATCCTTTTTGCAACATCATTGACAATGGAATATACAACAAGAGAAGTGAGTACAACGATGACTTTAACAGTTGTAAAAAGTCCATTTTCGAGTTAGAGAAAATGGTGTTTAAACATGTAACATTGTGTCTTGAGATTCAGTATTTTACTGAATGCATACAAAGGGAAATTGTTCCGCAGGGCTTAAGAACAGCTAAATTCCCGAACTGTGCTATACCGGGGGACCCTTTATGCAAGGCACTAATCAAATTATACAACGACACAGGTTTATCTATGATGAAACTGTTGGTAAAGCACTATGAAAAAGAAGTTGTATATCTTAGACAACAAATAAAAGAAATGGACGATTTCATAAAAAATGCTAGCTGCTTCAAGCATTTATTGTCCCTTTATAGTGGTATTGAGGCTAAAGCGGATAGGCATCAAGCCACTATAATTAACAGGAAGCAGAATAAGCTCAGAAGAGACATTAGAGCTTACAACAACAACGTAGCTTATATAAGCACTGAGATTTCCGGCGTAGAACTAAATTTAAAAACTGTAGAAAATGGGGAACAACTACCATTGGCTATGTGTGCGGAATCGGAAGTAAATGGAGGTGAATCAAGTTCACATTCAGTGCAGACTATTAATGTACAATCTAACACAAACAAAACTAAAGGAACTGTTACCTCAAAGTCTGATAAAGTTGAAGTGACTACAACAAATTCTAGTTTTGCAGAAGTGGTGAATCAGGGCAATGCACAAGAAGATACTCCTTTTCACCAACACAAACCACAATGGAGAAGGACTACCAGGTGGTTCAATTCCACACAGAAAAGAGGGGGGAAACAGAAAAGCAAAAGGAGGTGGTAACGCCTCAAAATATGGACAAAGAATTTACATTGAATGTTGTAAATGTTAGCGATTTAAATTTGTCTGAGGAAATGTATAACATTCTAACAAAAGGTTTTACATTCATTCCCTCTAATAAGGTGGAGTTGGGCAGATTACTTGTAGACTTTAGGTTATTCCTACGAAAGTTAAATTTGAAGTATATTTTAAAGGATATTAACCAAGGAAACAAGCAAGGCAAAAATTTACCTAGTAGACCTAGTACTTGTAATCCTCCATTGGTTAATACATTGCATGTTTTTCAACATATATGTGAAACGGAATTTAAAAACATGAAAGTAAATACGGAATGTAATTTGACTGAAGCTGAGACTAATGCATTAACAAAACTTGCACAAACATCAGAAGTTAGAGTGATGAAGGCCGACAAAGGGGGTAAAATTATAGTTATGAATACTTGTGACTATGAGGAAGCCATATTAGAGATGTTAAGTGACACAAACAGTTATCAAAAGGTTACATCAGAACTGATACAAATCAGTTTTAGAAGAATTGATACTTTACTGTTTGACATGTTTTGTCAAGAAGAAATAGAAAGGTCTGACTATGATTATTTGTCAACTGACCATCCAAAGATGGCAAAGTTTTTTGGCATACCCAAGTTACAAGCAAGTACTACAAACATAACTTTTAGACCCATTATATCGGCTAAACATTACAAGACTGAAAACATTTCCATTTGGTTGGACAGTCTGTTAAATCCCATTGCACAAAAGGCTGAGTTCTTTTTAAGAGATTCATGGCATTTGTTGGAAATTTTAGGAAAACTAAATCTGGCCTGGGAAGAAGTTAGTTTTGCTACCCTTGATGTACGAAGTTTGTATACGTCAATCAGTCAAGAAGAAGGTATAGAATACATGAGGGATTACTTGACACAAATAACAAACATCAAGGCTGTTCAAGTGAATACGTTATGTTCCCTGATGGAAATAGTTCTTGATAATAATTTTTTTTCCTTCAATAAAACGTATTACAAGCAAACATCTGGGGTAGCAATGGGGGCTAGAGTGGCACCAGCCTTTGCAAATATAGTAATGGCAAATTGGGAGCAGAATCATTTAAAAAGTCACCCCAATTTTAACAAGGTCAAACTATATTTGAGATATATAGATGATTTGTTCTTTGTTTGGGCAGGTGAAAAGAGTGAATTTCTTGACATGACCAAAGATTTGAACAATACCACGAACTTTTTGTTTTTCAAACATAGTGGCTATGGCAAAGACATTAACTATTTGGACCTCAATCTTAGGATAAATTCCATCAATGGTCAAATTGAGAGTAGGATATATAGGAAGGCTTGTTTTGCAAACCAATATCTGCACAAGGACAGCCTCCATCCACAACATATGAAAAATAGTGTCATTAAGGGCCAGATGATTAGATTGAGTAGACTGACATCAGAGGACAGTGTTTATAAGGAAGAACTTGTGACTTTGAGAAAGTTATTTTTGGCTAGGGGTTACAAAAATAACAAATTGAAAAAGTTGGAACATCAAGTCACAAAGTTAAGGGATAATGTAGCCAAACCTATACTGTCTTCGGTAGATCAGGCAGTTGGTCCTCCTACCATTTTAGAAAATACCAAAGACTATAATGGAGGCATGAGTGAGTTCTGTACAGCATTTCCACTACCCATTTCTAATGAAATTTGGTGCATTAAGAGCATCATAGAAAGGAATTGGAACATAATTTTAGGAAATAGGGATCTTACAGAAACACTAGGGATTAGACCAAAGTTCACATATAAGATGGTCACAAACATCAAACAAGTTTTGGAGGTCACAAATAGGAGGACTGAAAAACCAATCAGGGGGATTAGTTTTAAGAAAGGAAGTTTTTCGTGCAAAGATTGTAGACAATGCAGATTCATCAGTAACACCTCATTTGTCACTTTGAAACACATGAAAATAACTTTATGGGCTCATGGTTATTTCAACTGCCACAGTGACCATGTTGTTTATTTAGCATTATGTTCATCATGTGACAGTTTCTCGTTGGCAAAACCATTAGGGTTTTGAAACGTAGAATTCTGAACATACATTGGCTATTAAGAACAAAGATAAAAACAACTCATTAGCAAGACATGCATTGGTGTGTGAAGAATTTAAGAAATTTGAATTTTTCGTACTAGATCAGGTTGAGAAGGGTGTATTTAAGGGTGATGTCAACAACAAACTAGAGCAGAAAGAGACATTGTGGCAACTGATATTAGGAGCGGATCATCCACCAGGTCTAAATGAATCTATAAACATGAAATGCTTCTTGCTATATAGATAGATATTATAGGAATCATAGGTAAGTCTATTGACTTAAGCCATTTTGAGGAGTAAACAACATTTCAGGAATCAAGAGTCCATTGTGGGGCAGTTTGGTACTGTCGACACATTGTGGCTGAAGGCCAAAGAGTAGGTTGGGGAATGGAGAAACACACTTTGGTGTGGGACAAGAAGACACACATGTGTCTACACGTGTGAGTTGGTCAGTCAGACCTTGGGTTTGGACATTAAGGCTAGCCAAGTGTGACATTTGGTGGAATAGTTGACACTCTCACGGGTAGAGAGTCTATCGTGGGGTAGTTCAGCACCGTTCCCACATCAGGGGTGGAGGCCAAAACTATGTAGTGACATGGAGAACACACGTTGGTGAGGGATATGAGGACAAGTGCGTCCACAAGCGTGTGTTTGTAAGAACAGACTCTGGGCTAGGACATCAAGGTTAGTCATTAAAGTCGTATTATGCGTGTGAGTGAATGGTTAGTTTTGTTGACCAAGTGAATGTTTGTGATAGAGAGAGAGTAGGTATGTGCGCACACGGGGTCAACAACTTTAGATCATTCAGTAGAGTGTATGAGTGGGTGCAAGAGTGAACATACGCTCGACATATATGCACGACAAAGTCCTCTGCACATTTGTGCATTATACAAATGAATATTGTGAACATGTGCATTTGTATATAAGGAAGTTGAAGGGATAGAGTTTCAAAATTTAGGGAGACCACACACATATAAGACATTTTTGACAACAAATGAAAACATTGCATTTTGCTTGCGGCATTTAATAACAACAAAGTGGAGCTGTTTAACAACGAATTTCATATGTTGCATGATAATATTTATATTTATATTTATAGACGTATTATGGAATCAGATATGGATTTGACAATTGTTCTACAGTGAATTTTTTTTATACAATTGTTGATTGTAGAATGGTTTCGCAATCATGGTTTTAAATAGGTTGACAGTTTTATGTAAAACAAGTGAAAAAAAGCTTAGTATTTCTTTCATTTTTTATTTGTCATGTTTGAACATAGCTTACAGCTGGCAGTTCGAAACAAACAGAGAGAAAAAAATACATTGCATAAGTCAAGGAGACAATAACATTTATAGCATTAAATGTATTTTATTTATTGTTACAAACAGTTTTTATTGTTGATAGAAAAAAGTCAATTCATGACATCATTTCCTGTATGTATTTTATAAAAGACACAAGTATGAGGGGGCTTGTTGTCTTTGTTTCTGAAGAAGTTCACGGAAAATAAAGTGGAAGAAAGCGCTAACTAGTATTGCCTCTATTGTGGACTACTCTACTTTCATTGTCTTTTTAGTTTTTTCAAGTTAGTTTTCGGTTCAGTCCGAAGTCTGTACGTGGTTTATATGTTGGGACATATGTGTTACCACTATCCATAAGAGACAACTGTTCTAAAGCTGGAGCGGTTTCTACTACCCATCCATTTGTACAAATTCATTTGAATAGAGTGACAGAAGTGCTGTAGAGTGGAAGACAAGTCCATAGAAGTGGAATTCTCTGTGAAAAATACCAATCCCTACAGCATGTTCTGTTTATCCTGCAGGAGAGACAAAGATCCCTTGAGCAGGTGTTTATACCACCATTGGATTTGCAAATGTGATAAAACAGGATCTGTTTAGGCTCTATACATGAGCCAGATGTTGCCTCCCAGTAGCTTGTATGATACTGAGAAAAGGGACAAGGCTTTGAGATGGTTTATAAAGTTTTTGTAATTTAGGCCTTTTATTTTCTTAGTGAAGGAGCATTGTGGTCATTCCAACTGTGGCAAGGACATACCGAAAAGGGTAATATACAATGATTCCTAATGAGTGCAGAGTTCAGTGAAATGATTAAATCCATGCCTTGAGATATAAACTGTGCAATGAAAAATGACTTCCTTACAATAGTGGATATGTGGTGATCAAAGGTAAGGTTTATATTGACATAGGTTCACAGAGCCTTGACTACAAGACTGATTTTGGTATAAGCACAATGGGATAGCTACAATGGGAGTCATGTTCACCGAAGGATGAAAGCTATACAGTTCTTGGCATTTAGCTTTAGTCCATGCACTCCTCACTAGCATTTTTTTTGGGACAACCTGTCTAGGAGAATCATGTGTTTTTGGGGGAGTTTATGACGGCATCGAGTTTGCAGTCATCGCTAAACATGGTTAGCCACAAACCCTTAACATTAGCTTTGACTTCCAAGAAGTAAATGCCTGACGAATCATGTTCACATTTTATACCCAAGCTAAAATCTATGGTGTCAGACCCTGTACAATAAAATTGCTAAGTATGGATAGGCATTAAAAAGCCCTTTAGAGTCATTAGCCTAGTAATCACCTAAGAAACTATGATAAAGAGTGGTCCAAGGACTGAACGATGGGGTACACAACTAGTGACAGGTCTTTTGGAGGAGGTACAGTCACCCACCTTTATTTCTTGAGCTTTGTTTGTGAATCAATTTGCTATCCAACAAGTTACATAGGGATTTACTTTTCACTCAGTTTACTATGATACCAGAATGTGGGACAGTGCTGATAAACTTTTGTAAAGTTAGATATATGGTGTGCACTTATTAGCCCTCATTATTACTGTGACTTTTCAAAGTCAACCATGTTAAGTAGGCAGGAAATGCCCTTTTCAGAATAGAAATGGCTTGCATCCAGAGACTGAAGTTTACCTATACCTATGCCCTTATTTATTAATAACATAAGAATCCTTTCCATAGCTTTACAGATGAGGTTGGTCAGGCTTATGGGTGTCTCTTAAAAGCCCAACTTTGTGCAAGTTAATAACTATTGCTATCCTCCATTCATTCAACATAAAGCTTATTTTTGAGGCTATTATTGATTAGCCTCTCTAAGGTGTCTGAAAATCAAGTTTCAGGCAGACCAGTAAGCAGTGTGTTATTTTGTAGTTATAGTAACCTTGACCTTAGATCGTATATAGAGGCCTTATTCTTGGGAGATTTGAAGGGTGTAGATACAAGCATGTGATCTGGGAATACTGGAAGGGAGAGCCTGGGAATGCTTAAGCTAATTGTGTCTCCTAGTAGATTGACAATGTTCTCTGGGTCTAAAAGTATGTGAAATTATTTACAATTTGCTCAGCACACTGCTGGGCATTGTTTTTGAGGTTTTTAACATAGTTAATGTTGTTATCCTTTAAGTGGGTTGCTATTTTATCTCATATCTGGCTTTGCTTGATTTGATCAGAGTCCAAGAGCATTACTGGCGTCATGAAATTAAATTTGCTTTTTTGTATGTAATAAGTTTTATCTATCTATATAGATACAGACGCTCAATTGCACACACAGAAATCTATATAAGATGATCAAGCTGCAAAATATTGCATTACCAAACATAAAAAAAAATAATCAGTATGCACTAATAACATTAAAATGTACATGCTCCAAGTAAAGGAAAAATAGCATAAAATAAGTAAAACACCATTTTGTGCAGGGAACAAGCCCCCACACAATAAGTACATATACTAGCTGAAAAACAGTACACAAGTAGGAAACAGCATATACCCCAACAAAGATTCCAGTGATCTTGCACCAGCATTGCATTTGCATAGAGACGCATAAATTCTGCAGATGATGATGTGGGGTAGTGACAGGTCAGAGGAAAATCAGCAAAGGATCAAATAAAAATACAGGATAACAAGAGGGATAGAATGTTACAGCATCATAGTTCCAGGAAGAAACCTAATTAAGAAAGCAGAGTTGAGCTAAGATTGGAGAAAATAAGTATTCACAAGAAACTGACATAATATATAAAAAATAAAGAAAAAAAGTGAAACAGGACTGAGTGAAGATTAGTAAATAAAAATAAGTTATGTACTCACCATCATCTGTACTGTCAATTTTTCATCTCTCCTCACATGTAGGTTCGGATCCAAGCTCTCAGATCTGACTTGGCTGTTAGCAAGCTAATGGCAACCAAAAAGCTCTTGGATACCTCCCCCTTATCCACAATGCATCTCTCCCCATTACCTCAGATGTTGTTTGCTATAATTATATTAGTAGGAAGAGAAGGGTTACTATTTAACATACCAAAGAGCCTTAAGTGAAGAGATTTCTGGAGTCTAATGAAATTTAATCTAACCCTAGAAATCATCTTTCCATCCAACCAGGAATCCTAGGATGGGGATTGGAGGGTGGGATTGTGAGGAAAGATGAAAAATCGACATTACAGATGGAACATTATGCTGACTACATAATTTCTTTATCTAATATTGTCAATTGTTCATCTTCTCCTCAAATGTGGAACAGAATCTCCAGCTACCTTCATCCAGGGAGGACTCACGGGAGAATGTTCCTCAAAACCATCTCGCCAAAGGAAGCCCTTCCCCTGGAGACCAAATCCAATTTGTAATGAGTGATGAAGGTATGATGATTTGGCCAAATGGCAGCTGCACAAATATCATTCAAGGAAGCATTGGTCTGGAAGACCGCAGAAGCAGGCATTGCTCTGGTAGAATGAGCCCAAATGGACATATAAATAAAAGAAATACAACTGGAAGGCCTTTCCTAGGTCCTGCAAATGCAATGAACAGTCATTTTGCTCACTGAATCTCTTTGGTTGTATGTAAGTAGAAATGCAACCAGTCTATGAACATCCAACAGATGCAGAACATACTCGCCCTTATTACTAAAATTAGACAAGAAAACTGGCAAATGTCGGATTAATATTCATTTGAGAAACAACTTTGGGCAAGAAAGAAGGGTTGGTATACAAACGGACTCTGTCTTTATGAAAAAACAAATATGGAGGCTGAGAAGACAGCACTTGGAGTTCTGATATCCATCTCGCTGATGTGATAGCTACTAAGCAGAGTCTCTTCCATGAAATACACATCATCACAAATTGCTGCAGGCACAAAGACTGGTTGAGTAATCAGACACAGAACCAGATTTAAATTCCAAGGGGGAGAAGGGTCTTTCTATGGAGGTTTTAACAACGTGGTCCCTTTTAAGGGGCCTTTGCAAAGTTTCTGGGAATTCAGAATGAAATGAATGGGAGCCGTGATTGTGTTTTTGTGCCCAGAATACAAACCTCTTCCATTTATTCCTATATAGTTTCTGAGTAGATGGCTTATGGGAGGACGTCAAGATATGATGGACTGGAGAGGAGAGCATATTTTGTCCAGCGATCAATGGAAGTGGAGGAACCAAGCTGTCAGCTTGACATTGTAAAGTTTGGGATGAGTCATTCCTGTCGGATGCAACAACAGGTCTGAAAAGGGGTTCAGAATGCAGGGATCCTTCTGTAGATGAGGCCAAAGAAAGGGAAACCAGATATGCCATGGCCAATATGGTGCAATGAGGATTCCTGTCCTCTTCAACCGTCTGACTTTCTGAAGAAACTTGGGGATCAATGGATTGGGGGAAAGGCATATAGAAGTCTGGGGGCCAATCGTCTATCAGAGCAACCCTCAGGGTTTGCCCCCTATGGAGGAGTCAGGGTGAAGTAGTTGTTGCATTTGTTGTTTAGGGGAGAAGCAAAAATATTGCAGCAAGGCTGGCCTCATATACGGAAAAATATTCTCTGCAACATTCTGGTTGAGGGACCACTTGTGTGGCATGAGAATGTCTCTGCTCAGCTTGTCCACTATGATGCTGGATTTCATTGGAATATGCATTGCTATCAGAAAGCAGTTGGATGAGATTGCCCATTGTCACACTCTCAGATTTTCCCAACAGACAGGGCATGATCTGGTTCCTCCTTGCTTGTTATGTACCATACTACTGACTGAATTGCTACCGTTCCTAGAGGAAAGGCAGACTGAAATGCCTGCAATACTATGAGCACTGCCCACATCTCTAGGACATTTATGTAGACTTTGGACTTATCTGCAGTCCAGATACCTTGGACAGTCTTTCACAGATAATGCCCCCCCACCCCATCTAGGAAGCATCCATGATCACTGTGGGCTGTGGTTGTCGGGGAATAATTTGCTGATCCTGTGTCACCTGTTGTGAAAGAGTCCACCATGAAAGATCCTTTTTGCATACGTCCATTATAAGGATTTGATGAGACATTGAATGATGAATTATTGACCACTGACAGGCTAGAAGCCATTACAAAATTTGCAGGTGAAACCTGGCCAGCAGAACCAACACAATTGCAGCAGCCATAGAGCCTAAGGCCTGTAGAACATGATAGGCAGCTATCTTTTTGCTTCTATTTAATCTTGTGGTCTGCCTTTTGATTGTTAATACTCTTGAGGGGGGTAGTTTGGCAATCATCTGCGTTGTGTCCAGCAGGGCTCCTATGAACCCTATTGTTTGAGTGGGTTCCAGATGAGATTTATGATTATGCCTATTTCCAAACAAATATGAAGAACAGTCTCTCTTGTGTAAACTAGTAGATGCCTGGTCGGGGCAGAAATGAGACAGTCATCTAAATATGGAAACACCCAGAATCCTTGTCATCTCAGGTGAGCCGCAACCACTGCCATACATTTTGTGAACACTCTGGGAGCAGCAGTGAGACCAAAGGGCAGTGCTCTGATCTGGTAATGACCGTCTCCCCAACTGGAAGTGTAGATAAAAATGGAGAGGCACTTCACAAGTTATGTGGTAGTATGCATCCTGAAGATTTACTGAGCACATCCAATCATCCTTTTCCAGGAAAGAAGGTATGGGCTGAACTGCGACCATTCAGAATTTGCTGTGTCTGACTGATTTGTTTAATTTGCTGAGATCCAGAATTGGTCTCCAGTCCCTTGTTTTCAATGGAACTAAAAAGAAATTTGAGTAAGTTCCGAATCCACTCTGGTCTGCAGGGACCTCTTGGATGACTCTTTTTTTTTTTTCCAGCAGTTTTTGAATTTGTGAGACTGCTTGATCCCTTTGACTGGGTGGAATGTCCAGGATTTTCTTGTTGGGAAAAGGGAATTTGGTAACCCCTGGATATTATCTGAATTTGGTAACCCCTGGATATTATCCTCTGCACTCACATATTGGAAGTTATCTTCTACCAGGCTGTCCAGTGCAGAGACAGATGACCCTCCAATTGCCTCCAGTGGTGGACAATCGGGCCTTTCAGGAGTGCTGACAAGGTCTCCCGCAAAATGGTTCATGAGAAAAATAAGTTATGTACTCACCATAACATTCCATGTTGGTAATCCATCTTGCCCTTCATTCTTACATTTGGGTTCGGAGCCAAACCTCGGTTCTGACTCGGCAATTCTCTAGTTCAAAGTCTTCTGGTTGGCTCGTGGCAAGGAGGTATCCCATCATGCACCGCTGACATATCCCAGATCTTGTTTGCTGCAAGTAGAACTATAGAGGAAAAATAACAAACCATGGAGAAAGGTCTCAAACAGAAAGTAATTGTTGCAATTCCCCCAGGTCCTCAAAGGAAGGGGCAGGAGGGTGGGATAGTAAGAATGAAGGGTGAGATGGACTACAAACATGGAACATTATGGTGCGTACATAACTTCTTTTATGTTCTGTAGTCCTATCTTGCCTTCATTCTTACACATGGAAAGGCGTCTCTAGCACCATTATCTTGGGTGGCTCACGGGAAAATACTTCTGAGTGCTGTGTAACCAAAGGAAGATCTGTTCCTGGAAGCCACGTCCAACTTGTAGTGAGTTATGAATGCATGAGGTGTAGCCCATGTTGCTGCTGCACAAATGTTATCCATGGGAATTTTTGCTTGAAAAGCCACTGATGTAGAAACAGATCTGGTAGAGTGGGCTTTCACCTTAAAAGGAAGATCTTTGCCACTGTATGTACAAATGAATGAAATGCAGCTTGAAATTCAGTGTGATAAAGTGGGTTTTGAGACTGGTAAACCCTTTCTTGAATCTGAAAAGGAAATGAACAATTGATCTGACCTTCTGAAACTCGCTTCTATGAAGATAGAATCGCAATTGTCTATGAACGTCAAGCTGGTGAAATTTGTACTTTGCCTTGTCAGAAAAATCTGGGAAAAAGACAGGTAGTTCAATGGATTGATTAATATTAGCCTGAGAAGAGACCTTAGGAACAAATGAAGGGTTGGTCCATAAAGAAACTCTGTCTCTGTGAAATACCAAATAAGGAGGCCTAATAGAGAGGGCTTGCAGTTCTGAGACCCTCATTGCAGATGTAATGGCCACTAAAAATATGGTTTTACATGAAAGGAATTTGAGATTACAAACTGCTGATGGTTTAAAGGGAGGTGAAGTAAGTTTTTGAAGGACAAAATTCAAATCCTAGGGTGCCACAGGGTCCATAACGGGGGGGGGGGTCTCAATAATGTGGCCCCTTTAAGAAAGGCTCTGCACAATCTAGGCACCATAAGGTTAGGATCATTAGCCAAATGGAAGGTAGAAATAGCTGCCAGTTGAACCTTAAAAGTGGCAGCGGCTGAACCTTGATGGAACAGTTGTATAAGAAACTCCAAAATCGTAGCGATGGGGGCTGTAAAAGGATCGAGGTTTCTATCACGAGCCCAGAAGGAAAACCTTTTCCACTTACTGGTGTAAATCTTTCTAGTTGAAGGTTTGTGAGAAGATCTCAGAATATGTACATCAGGAGAAAAGTCATGAAGCCTAACTAGGGATGGAATTGGAGCAGCCACGCTGTCAAATTGAGGGTGTGGAGAGAGGGATGGAACACCCCTGACATGTGCGTCAGTAAATCTGGCACTGGGTCCAGAGTCCAAAGTTCGTCCATTAGGTGAGGTCTGAGGAAGGGGAACCAAATCTGTTGAGGCCAGTAAGGAGCAATAAGGATCATCTTGCTTCCCAAGGATTTTGCTTTCTGAATTACCTTTGATATCAGAGGAAAAAGTGGGAATGCATAGAGAAGTCTCGAGGGCCAATCGTGAATGAGTGCGTCTCTGGGTGTCTCCCCATTTGGGGGGATCAGGGTGAAGTAGTTGCTGCATTTGACATTCAGAGGGGTGGCAAAGAGATCACAGCAAGGCTGAACCCATCTGCGAAAAATCTGTTCCGCAATGTGTGGATTCAGAGACCACTCGTGAGGCATAGGAATCGCCCTGCTGAGCCTGTAGGCTATCACGTTGGTTTTCCCCGGAATGTGCATTGTGACCAGAAAATGTTGCGAAGACACTGCCCACTCCCACACTCGAAGGGTCTCTCTGCATAGGGGGTAAGATTTGGTCCCTCCTTGTTTATGTACCATACCACTGACATATTGTCGGAGTGAATTGCAATTGTCCCTAGAGGAAGAAAGCTGTGAAGTGCTTGCAGTGCCAGAAGCACTGCTCACATCTCCAAGATGTTGATATGCAAATGAGCCTTGTGACCCTGCCACATGCCTTGGACGGTTCTCCCCCGCCCTATCTGGGAGGCATCTGTGGTCATGGTGGCGACAGGGGGAGATGGAACAAATGGTCTGCCTGTGGTCAGATGGCTGGACTGGGTCCACCAGTGAAGATCCTGTTTGCATGATTCTGCTATCAGGATGGGGTGAGAAAGAGGTAGCTGTTGCAGAGACCACTGGGCAAAAAGTAACAACTGTAGAACCCTCATGTGCAGTCTGGCTAATGGGACTAATGTTATCATAGAGGCCATCGTCCCTAACAATTTGAGTACCGTCTTTGCTTTTGCTTTTTGCTATGGAAGTAGACTCCAAATTTGTTGCCTAAGATTTTGGACTCTCTCTTTGGGGAGGTAAGCCCTCATTGTGACGGTATTTATTTCAGCGCCAATAAAATTCACATGCTGAGAGGGAGACAATGCAGATTTTTGTCAATTTATTGTAATTCCTAGCTGCAAGCAAGTTATAATAGTGGCATCCCTGGCCTGTAATAGTAGATGTCTGGTGGTGGCAGTCAAGAGCCAGTCATCCAGGTATGGAAACACTTGGAATCCAAGGTGTCTCAAGGGAGCTGTTACCACTGCCATGCATTTGGTGAACACCCTGGGGGCTGTGGTGAGACCAAAGGGCAGGGTGCGAAACTGATAATGACTGGCACTCAGCCAAAAGCATAAGTTACTCCTTGATGCTCTGTCCATTTTGATGTGGTAGTACGCATCTTGGATATCTATGGAGCACATCCAAACGTCTTTCCCTAACAACGGGAGTATCGACTGTAACCTGACCATTCGGAACTTGGACTTCTTTACAGATTCATTCAACTTGCTGAGATCCAAGATAGGTCTCAAGCCCCCCTGTTCGTTTTGGCACCAAAAAGAAGTTCCTAATCCTACTTGGTCTGCAGGGACAGGTTGGATAACTCTCTTTTCGAGCAACTTTTGGATTTCTACAGTTGCTGAATCCCTGTAATTGGGTGGAACATCTGGGATTCTTCTGGTTTAAGGAGGAGAGAAAGAGAAAGGAATAGAGTATCCTCTGGTAATTATCCTTTGCACCCACTTGTCTTGTGTGATATTGTGCCCGGCTTCTGGGTACAAGAATATACGTCCCCCGACTGGCTTCAGAGATGCAGACGGGCCTCCTTTCAGGAGTGCTGGTAGGGACGACCATGAAAGGAATCACGGTCTCCCTGATTCTGCAGGCCTCCCCTGCCTCTAGGGTGATGTCTACTGCTATTTCCTCCTCCTCTACCTCTGGAGAAGGAATCACTCTGTGCGTCCTAGAAAAACCTCTGCGATTTCTTGAACCACATCTTTCCACTCATCTGCCCTTTGGGATAGGGTCTAGAAGGAATGGAACAACAGACTCCCATGGCAGACAGAGTTTTCCCTTCCTGTTCATACCTGGTGAGTGTGTGCTTTACCTTACGTCCAAACAACGAGGATCCATCAAAAGGGGCATTGGCAAATGTAGACTTAAAGGCCTCTGCAAAATTACACAAGTGCATCCAGGAGTGTCTTCTAAGAGAAACTCCTGAACCCACTGCCCTACTTGCTCCATAAGATATCAGCCTCATGGAGAAGTTGACAATAGAATTTAAGGTAGACATCTGTGCGTTAAGCTTATCAGATACCACTTCAGATACGTTACCTTGGAGAGCATCTCCCAGCTCTTTCAGGAGATCTCTCTGTAGCCTAGTGAAATGAGACAGGTAATTCAGTGATCTGAGTGTAAAAGCCACTGAAGAAAAGACACGCTTCCTGTACCTATCCATCGTTTGAGACTCCTTGTTCGGTGGATGGATAATAGAGGAAGTTTCAGCAAGTTCCTTTTTGGTGGCTGCTGCCACCACCATGGCATCTACTGGCATGCCTTTGGTGAGAAAATATTTGTCCTGAGGTGCTGATAAGAATTTATTAGGTCTTCCAGGAACTGGTTCCACAGTATCAAGAGATTCCCACACCTTTTGACTCACTAGATCCAAGAGTTTGTCGAAAGGTGAAGATACCCAAGAGGTGGAAAGTTGAAACCCGAAAGCCTTCAGGTACACTGACTCCTTATCAGAAGGGGAGGTGGTGGGCCAGCCACCTCTCTGTTTCAGGATCTCAAGGATATCTGTGAAGGAGATATCATCAGAGGATGACTTGGGGGACCCTTCTGACTCCTCGAGGTCAGTGACTGATGTATTGGACTCATTGGGGGAGTCAACATGCTTCCTCTTACAAGTTTTCTTCTGAGGGGGCTCCTCAGAAGGATATTCTGGGGAGGTCTTGGAAGACCGGGGACCACTCATGGAGGGTTCCTGAGACTGCAAGTCTCCACTGTGTTGAATGAGAGAAGGTGCTGAGACTGAGGTCAGTGCTTTAGGGGGAAGAGTGTTGGTGCCCCTAGTTGGAACTGAAGATATGGACAGAGCACTCCTCATCAGCTCGAAGGAAGCCCCCTGCTCCGAAGAAGCAGAGGCATTCCTCAGTGCCAAGGAGATAGGATCTGAGACAGACATGGGGTCTGAACTCACCCGAGCCGAAGCACTGAGAGGTAAGCTTGGAACTGAAGTTCAGGTCCAAGCATCCCCCTCGGGCCAGATTGGAGAGCTTAGGACCCTAGAACCCACGGACAGTACCAAAGGAGTTGGAGTGGATATCAGAACCGAGACCCACCGAGGTAGCTGGAACCGACCTTTCCAGAGCAAGTGGCACCGACATCTCTGGCTCCGAAGTGCCAGAGTGACTAGGAGGAGGAATAGTGATAGGGTTTACAGGCTCAGTAGGCTCCAGAGCCAACTGGGAGAGAGCCGAATATAAATTTGCCAGCACTGATGTCTCGAGTCTGTGCACAACACTCTCAATGTCCTCATCAGAAAGGCTCCTTGAGGACCTGGAGGATAATGTGGGGAACCTAGACCACTGAAAAATTGGCGATCTGAGTGTCTAAGAAACTGGTCGAAGTTCAGCTGACCGGCTCCGAGACACAGATTCAGTTATTGGCTCCATAACCCTTGGAACCGAAACTGATTGTTACACATCAATAACCTCTGTTGGCACCGAAACCAGTGGAGCCGAAGAGGAAGAAATTGATTTAGTAATTTTCTCTGGCAGCTCTGACGACACAGAGTGAGTGGGAGACCACCTTTTTGTAGGTTTAACTTTGTCTTTTTTAGAAAATGGAGACTTGGGACTAGAGGAGAAGGAAGAAGCCAATTCTGCCTCAAAATAATGCTTTGAGACACCTTTCAATATAAGTTTGTTCTTTCTCTCTTGAAGGACTCGAGGACTAAAAGCATGGCAAAAGGAGCAAGATTCTTGAAGGTGAATAGCACCTAAGCAGTATATGCAAATAATATGCCCATCTGTCAGGGACATTTTTTGGATGCACTTGGTACATTTTTTTAAATCCAGAAGGCTTGTGGTCTTTTGAGTCTTTAGACATATCCAAAACCAAATCACAGTTACCAATTCCAGAAACAGAAACAGGAACTACCTCTAAATTAAATGGTTAGCCCTGAGGAGACAACAGATAGTTAGACAGGGGACTAGGCCCTCTAACAAATGGGCCTAGCCCTAGAAGAAGAAACAGACTACAGACAGAGGATAGGTCCTTTAACTTAAGGGGGCCTAGCCATGGGAAGGAAAGAACATGAGCGGCAGACCGAGGACTAGGTCCTCTAACTTAAACGAGCCTAGCCCTTGGTGAAAATAGCTTAGAAAAGAGAAAAACAATTAGGCAAATAGCAAACAAAACCAACAGCGATGCAGGGACACACAACAACAGTCTTGCAAAAGAACGGCCAATAAAAAACAGCAGAAACAGCACAAACAATGCCACGCAAGGTCTTAAACAGATACCAGACTATAAATGAATACTAAGAGAGCTGAATACAACTTTTTTAAAAGCCATAAATTGAGTAATAATCAGAAAAAATATATCACTTACCCACAGCCAAGAAGAAGCACATGTGAGCTCAACGAGTGGCAAACGAGATCTGGGATATGTCAGTGGTGCATGATGGGATACCTCCTTGCCACGAGCCAACCAGAAGACTTTGAGCTAGAGAATTGCCAAGTCAGAGCCGAGGTTGGTCTCTGAACCCAAGTGTAAGAATGAAGGCGAGATAGGACTATAGAACATCCTTGGTTTTGTGGACCTTCTCTGCCACGTTGACATCTTCCATTGTTGTTTCCCCCTCTGCCTTTGGGAGAAAAACTCTCCAAGTGTCTTGGTATGACCTTTGAGACTTTTTGAACATTTTCCACTACCTCTCTGACCTTTGGGATAAGGTCTCTGAGGAGCTGTAAAACATATGCCCATGGCAGAAAGGGTCTTACCTTCCTTCTCACACACTATTTAGCATATCCTTGACTTTGGGGCCAAAAAGTGATGTGCCATCAAATGGAGTGTTGACAAATGAAGATTTAAAAGGTTCTGCAAAAATCGCAAAGTTACATCCAGGCATACCTCCTCATGGAAATGCTGGAACCCACCCACTCTGCTCATTCCTTAGGCTACGTGAGCAATAAGCCTCATGGAAGAGTTGGCAATTAAATGTAGGGTGGCTAACTCGGAAGCTACTTTTTCTTTAGCTCCTTCAGCTACTGCTCCTTGAAGGGTATCTGAGAGCTCGTTGATCAGATCACTTTGTAACCTGGTAAAATGCAATAGATAATTCAGCGATCACAGGGCAAAGGTTGCTGAGGAAAAGACACACTTCCCACATGTATCCATTGTCCTTGAATCTTTATTAAGAAGATGGATAGTTGAACTCTCCTCAGAAAGTTGTTTCTTGGTTGCTGCCGCCACGACCATGGCATCTACTGCAGCCCTCTGAGTCCAGAAAGCCTCATCAGATAGAGCAGTTATAATCTTATTTGGTCAGCTCAATGGAGTCTGGAGTCTTAGATCTATAAGCTCATTGGTTGGCAGAGTCACCCAGGAGTTAGACGGCTGGGAACCAAAGGCAGCCAGGTACACTGACTTCTTTCACCCCTCTGCTTGAGAATATCCAGAATCTCCCCAAAGGAAATGTCCTTGGGGGTGACTGTGGGAAACCCTCATCATGGTCAGTGTCTTTAGTGACCGACTCCTCTGTGGAGTCAAGATGCTTCCTCTTGCATAATCTCTTCTGAGGGACCTCCTCAGTGGGATAATCTGGGGAGGTATCAGAAGAGTTGGGGTAGCCTGATGGGTATCCTACAGCCTAGGTTCCCACTGTCCCTGTGGAATAAGATGGGATGAAAAACAATGCTGAGTATCTGTCTGGGATAAAGGATATGAAGGGGCAGGTTATTTTTTGGTGCAGTGGCAGCTATAGCCCTATCCAAAGCCCCAAAGGCTGACTGCTCCTGGAAGGACGAGGACTCTGCACCTAATAAGCCATGATTTTTGGATGAAGACCTCCCCCAATCTAGAAGATAGCTCACCCAGGGTTGAAGCCAGAGCTGAGTTCACTTTTGCCAAATCCCCAAGGGGCATCTACCGCTCCAAGGATCTGGGAGTCAACTGTACCAGAGGTTCACAAATCTCACTTTGGCTCCAGGAACTCTCCAGCTCCAAAAAAAGCCCTTAAGCTCTGAACGGAAGTCTGATCTGAGGAAGAGGACAACCTATGATCCATACTCAATGGCACTGGGTGTATCGGATCCATGAGCTCTGTAACTTGCCCTAAAGTCAGAGGAGGGGAAGTGGACAATTTAGGTAGACCTGGAGATGAATGGGCCAAGGTCAAGGGGGATCTAGTGATACCTGCACCCATATCTTCGGTGCCATCCATTCAACATCTTCTTAGTAAGACTCTTGGTCGAATGGGAGGACAAAGCAGAACAGGATCTTAGCCATAACAGAAAAGGGGATGTTACCCTTGAAGGAACTGGGTCAAATGAAGGAGAGTGTCGGATCCAACCCATCCTTCCCAGATGAGAGTGGAGCCGAAGAAGTCGGATCCGATAAAGTAATGGTTGGAGCAGAAGGCTCCAATCAGATTCAAGACTACTCAAATGAGGGAGATCGTATCTTTTTGGACTTCAGCTCCAAAAAATTGGTCAGAGCCAACGAAGGTCTTTTCTTGGCCTTGTGCAATGATTGAGGACAACAACGAGGCAGGGCTCGAATGAGCCAATCTAGTTTTAGAAGTTGAGCTTGACTTATACTTTGCTCCATAAATAGCTTCATCAAAGGATGAAGGCAACATCCCTCTTAAAATGGGCTTGCTCCTTTGGTCAATTATGGCTCTGTTAAGACATATCTCACATTCCTCCCCTGACTAAAGAGGCCCAAGAAAATACACATATAGGAAGTGCAAGTTGCTAAATTGAATCTTATGCCTACACTTCGTGTACTTCTTGAAACCAGCCTGTTTCTCCATCATGACAGACGAGGAAGGGCACAACAGACACCGTCAAGAGAGGAAAGTTTGTTTTTATTGTTTTTTTTTTTTTGGCAGATAGGGTTTTTTCCCTCTGTCTTTTCCTTCTAACAATAATAGGCAAGAAATACCTTAAGGGTAAAAGGGGGGGTAACCTATCAAAAAATGGTTATTGGCGGTAGAAAAAGAAGTAAAGTAGCGAGCAACACCAAAAGTTCAAGAAAGGACAGACAAGAATTATACTACTGAAATCTATTGACGTTTGAAGAATTTTGAAGTGAAAAAATGAAAAATTACAACCGGACACCGACAGCCAGCTGGAATGACCATGTCTTCACAAGATGACAAACGAGATCTGGGGTAATGGGGAGTGGTGCATTGTGGGTAAAGGGAGGAACCCAAGAGCTTTTTGGTTGCCACAAACTTAGAGCCGATCCCACATGTGAGGAGGAGATGAAAAATTGACAATATCAGATTGTATACTTTAACACCATAGGATTGCTGGAAGCCAAGTTGAATAATACATTTGGTTTCAGTTTCTTCTATGGCAAGAACCACAGAATAAGTAAAACAGGAAGGCAGAACGAAAAATTAAAACCAAATATGTGCGGCACAGGTCCAACCAAAAGATGCCCTAAAAAACATCGTAGTAAAATCCCGTTTTTTATTGATACAAATTAAAATAGAATTTATAAGATAAGTGCTTTTGTCTTGTAAAATTAGAAAACTTCATGAAATAAAAGCATTTGAAAAGACAACCCTTTTTAAAGTCCAGTTTCAAAGTTACTAGAGTAGTCATGATTGCCTAGCCTCAGTTCAGACCCAATATTTTTAAGGAAACAATACTGTAGCTAGAAAAAATAGATACAAGACCAGAAAATGTTTTTGTGCAAAAAATGTTAAATATAAAAAGTGCTTGTTCATGAAATGCTTATAATGTAACCTTCATATAAAATTTAAATTTGAGAACCCAAGTACCAATAAACTCTCTCTCAGATGTGTTTACTTTTTATATGGAAGAGATGGGAGACCTGATCATTAAGACCAGGCCAATTTAGGGCATTGCACTTAAGATGCCAGTAGAGTACAAGTTTTTCGAGAACCAAAGACCATGGTCCTCCTCTGTCATTTATATAAATCTGTTCAATAACAGAAAACTTGAAGGTCTGATCTCGGTATTCTGCAACATGTTTAACCAGGGCATGTGTGTCTTTTTCATCTTCAAATCATATATATCCTATTCTGTAATCTTCTCTCAGTCTTTTGAATATAGAACCCGGGACAACCAGTACAGTGGGCACAATAGACAACCCTAGTAGAGCTGCAGCTGAATTTGTTTCTATGGTTAAGCAATGTATTGTTGACAATAAAGGTATTACCTTCAAGTATAAATCTGCAATAAGGGCAACACCCATATGTCTTCATGCCTGCATTTGTATTTTGTGGGGGGTGAATACTTTCAAAAATGTTCTTCAGTTTCTTACCTTTTTTAAAAACAAAATTAGGAGCAAGACCCACTTGGCCTCACATAATTCTTTAGTTTGTGAGAATGCATCATTTTTTTCTCAAAAAACTGTCCAAACTAAATTCTGTAATGAAGAATTGTTGGTGTTATTAGTAATAGCAGCAGTACCAATTAGGTTGGTGGGTGTTGGGCACAACATTGGAAGAAAATATTTTTGTTTACATTTATTTATAGCTTTCAGCATCAGATCATTGACAAAGTTAAAGGGATAACCACATTAAGAAATATGTCTTTAAGCAGGCAACATTCATCCCCAAAACAGTAATCGGTGGTCTTGCAAGCAGTTCGAACAAACTGGCCTTTTACAATGCTTTTTTTTTTGTTTGTTTGTTTGGGGTGGACACTGGTAAAATGGCAGGGGCTGTTGGAATAAGTTTCTTTTCAAGAAGCCAGTTAAATGTTTCTGTATTGTAAAAAAGTTCAAAAACATATGCACTCAGAACACATGTAAGGCTAAAATCAAATATCTTGAATACCAGATAAGTGCTTTCACGATATAATAAGTCACTTCATCAGATCGAAGTATCATGAGAATAGAACACTTTAAATCTAAGCAGCCAATCAGATTCCATTTCACAGACACACCTCCACAGGTTCACAAAATAGCTGTAATAGTAAGAATTAAATGTACATTTAAAGACAAACATTTGTACCCTAAGAAGCATGTGTGTGTGTGTGTGTGTGTGTGTATGTGTATATATATATATATATATATATATATATATATATATTTATATATACACACACACAAAATATTAAAAAAAATGTATATATAAGACATTTCCATTAAAAAGCAAATATATCAGCTCAGATTGTATACATAAATATGTAGGTTACCTAGGTAGCCTATGCACTTTCAAAATAGGTTTAAGCGAGGCATGTTCATTTAATCCAAGTCATTTGTGTACCTGCATTTTTATAATCCATTCAAGTTCAAATGTCTCAGTTCTGTTTCTTATATCTCCCATCCTTAAAGACTCATGGACCCTATCACTCGAAACTTAAATTGATGTTTGGCTCCTCTCTCCATAACCTGTTTTGCTAGTGCATTTGAACTATAAATAATACTAATGGCGTAGAGGTGCTCCCTAATGCGCTTTTAACTTACGATTACTCTTGCCCACGTAGAACGAAAAACATTCCACACAATGGGCTAAGTACATTACATCTTTGGTATTACAATCAGCATGGACTTTTCTACAGGGAACAGTACCCACAGTATCATATACTCTATTGTTACTGTTTGCTGTGTTTCCCAGATAAAGCTATCCTCTTAAGATTATTTTTTATTCTTAAAGGTAAACATGGGCCATTCTTAATTGTTCTTGTATTCTTAATTTTATCATCCATCAGCAATATGGGCAAATGTTTCTGAATCACTTCAGTAATGGCATTTACATCACTACTATACTGTATTGGAATGGTGAGACATCTCCCATTGTTATTGGAAGCATCTCCATTACTCATTTGTAGACCTTGTGAAAAGTATGGTCTAGCTCTAGTGTATCTGAGTTGAGTACTCAAATATAAAGGAGAGTCAACTTCCACTTTCTTGTATCCCCTCGACCAAAAATTATGTTTTAATACAGCCACCTCCTTGTTGTAACCTTCATCCTTGGCATTCAGACTCGATGCTTGCATGCCTTGGCCTTTAACAATGTTACGAAACACATAGGAGGGGTGCATACTAGTCCTATGTAGCAAAGAATTCCTATAGCATTCTTTCCTGAACAGCTGGGTATCAAATTACATATCAGCTAATCTAGTAACCTGAATATCAAGAAACTCAATAGTAGTAGGGGACCATTCAACTGAGAACCTTAAAAAGGATGTGGTACTATTCAAGTCATCTATAAAACATTCCAGAACCATGGTAGTACCAAGTCCATAGCATATAAGCATCATCCACAAATCTATTATAAAAACAAACTAAAATTGATAAAATTGATGCCGATTTAAAAGGTAGGAATTCTCCCATTGAGCCATGACCATATTGGCGTAGTGACTGGCACATGAGTTTCTTGATATTCAGGTTACCAGATTAGCTGATATGTCATTTGATACCCAGCTGTTCAGGAAGGAATGCTATAGGAATTCCTTGCTACATAGGACTAGTATGCACCCCTTCTATGTGTTTCGTAACATTGTTAAAGGCCAAGGCATGCGAGCATCAAGGATGAAGGTTACAAGGAGGGGGCTGTATTAAAACATCATTTTAGGTCGAGGGGATATAAGAAAGGGGAAGTTGACTCTGGTTTATACTTGAGTACTCAACTTCGATCCACTAGAGCTAGACCATACTTTTCACAAGGTCTACAAATGAGCAATGGAGACACTCCCAATGATAATGGAAGATGTCTCCATTCCAATACAGTATAGTAGTGATGTAAATGCCATTACTGAAGTGATTCAAAAACACTGGCCCATATTGCTGACATATGATAAAATTAAGAATACAGTAGGGAAATGGCCCATGTTTACCTTTAAGAATAAAAAGAATCTTAAGAGATTGCTGTATTACCCAGATAAAGCTAAGAGTAACAATGGAGTATATGACACTGTGGGTACTGTTCCCTATAGAAATGGTTGTTACTGTAGGTATATAAAGACTGGGAGCAGCTTTGTTAATTTGGAAACCGGTCATAGGTTTCATTTTAAAGTCCATGCCGATTTTAATACCAAAGATGTAATGCACTTAGCCCATTGTGTGGAATGTTTTTTGTTCTACGTGGGCAGGAGTAATCATAAGTTAAAAGAGAGCATCAGGGAGCACCTCTACTCCATTAGTATTAACTACAGTTCAAATGCACTAGCAAAACATATTATGGAGAGAGAGGCCAAACATCAGTTTAAATTTCGACTGATAGATAGGGTGCATGAATCTTTAAGGATGGGCGATATAAGAAACAGAACTGAGATAGTTGAACTTGAATGGATTATAAAAATGCAGGTACACAAAGTACTTGGTTTAAAGGAATGTGTCCCCCTTAAACCTATTTTTGAAAGTGCATAGGTAACCTAAGCATTTATGTATACAATCTGAGCTGATATATTTGCTTTTTAATTGAAATGTCTTATATATACATTTTATTATATATTGTGTGTGTGTATATATATGCTTCTTAGGGTACAAATGTTTTTTATGTTTTTGAATGTATGTTTAATTCTTACTATTACAGCTATTTGTGGAGGGGTGCTGTGAATTGGAATCTGATTGCATGCTTAGATTGATTTAAAAGTGTTCTATTCTCATGATACTTTGATCTGATGAAGAAATTTGTTATTTTATCATGAAAGCGCTTATCTGGTATTAAAGATATTTGGATTTTAGCCCTACATGTGTTCTGAGTGCAAGAAGTTCTCTGGTTCGATTCTCGGCTGGAGCACATTCTGTGCTATGTCAAGCCAATACCCATCTATGTCAAGCAAAGTTCTTCATTAGCACTCATCAAAAAAATCTTGAGTGGATGGGAAATAGGAAATGCACCTCAGGGATCACTTCTGTGTCTCTGCTTGACAGTGGCACAGGAAAATAACTTTCTTGGGTGGCGTAAGCCAGGGAATCTTGTTGGCTAGGCTTATGTAGGCCCTTGGGCTGATAGCCTAGTACCTACCTATGAACCTGTGTGGAGTCTGCATGTCCTCCCCGCAGTCCAGTGACATTAAAGACATGCAGGTAGGTATATGCATGCATGAATGGGTGTGCCTTCTTTGAAGGTTGGGCATCGGGCTGGCACCTGAGCACCGTAAAAATCTACTGCCAATCATAAGCAGACCAGAGTTCTGTTGTGGCGACACCTAACCGGGAAAAGCCAAAAGACATTACTATTTGTTCCGAGCACATATTTTTTGGACTTTTGATATTTGCCATTGGTGTATGCACTCTGATTTGCTCGAGTCTTCAGTAGCTGTTTTTATAGTTTTGTTTCTGTATTGCATCTTTCATAAACCAAATCTCGAGATAGGCAATGTGACTATCATGAGTTTGATGTGTGAACTTCAAGAAAGGAGGGGTATTGCTGACATAATCATTATTTGAGGGGAAACCAACTGTCATCATCCCATAGGATAAAAAAAAAAAAAAATCATACAGCTAATGTGTATGAAATGTATATGATGTTTTAAAAAAAAAGCTGAATCACAGAGTTGTTTCTTTTTTCATCCCATTGGATCATAATTGTATTAGCAAACAGACCCCCACATGTTGCACCCATTGCAACTCCTTTTGTTTGTTAAAAAAACTTTTTTCAAAAATGATGACTTAGTTTTTCAGGACAAGTTCAAGGAGATTTTCATATAGGTGAGTTCATCTTGTTTCACGCCCTTATCTGCCAGGAATTTTGTATACCACAAACAGATTTATATAAATGACAGAGGAGGACCATGGTCTTTGGTTCACAAAAAAAACATGATCTATACTGGCCCAGTCTTAATGACCAGGTCTTGACTATTAACACTAAAGGCAATTGAGAGATAGCATATTGGTAATTGGCTTCTCAAATTTAAAATGTATACGAAGTTTACATTATAAGCATTTCATGAACGAGCACTTTTATACTGTATTTAACATTTTACACAAAAAAATTGCAGGTCTTGTATCTATTATATTGGTTCTAGTACAAGCACAGTGCTCTCTATCTTTCTAGCTATAGCATTGCTTCTTTAAATATTTTGGGTCTGAATAGAGGATAAGCAATCATGTAACTACTCCAGTGATTTTGAAACTAGACTCCCCATATTTTCAAATACTTTTATCTGATGAAGTTTTCTAGTTTTAGAAGAAGAAAGCGTAAATCCAGTGGATTTTACTAAGGTGTTTTTTAGAGCATCTTTTTTGCACCTGTGTCACATATACCTGGTTTTAGTTAAGCATCACAGAATCATTGATGGGAAATACAAACAAGTCACTGACAAAGTGATCATTGGCATGTACAATAAGGTTCTCAGTGCTAGCTTTCCAAACTACTCTGTAATGTTCACCTGAATCAGTCAGGCAAACATCTCAGAGTTACTCTAACAATACAGGTGTATTCATTACTAAAATGCTATACAGCTCCATTATGGAAGACACCTAGGGACACTGAATCTGGCTCCTACCGGAAATAAATCTATAGTTAAAGCACCAAATTCTTCTGCAGCTATTTTTGGTGCAAACATTGGAAGTAACTGCTGCAGCTGTGCAGGCTGCTCCTCATCAGAAGACTTGTTAGACTGTGTGATCGCTGGCAGGAAGCAATGTCTGGCTGAGAAAAGGAAGCATTAATACTATGGGATCAAATTGTAAAATAGGAGTTAGAGAAGTGGTTTACCAATTAAATGGTAGCATCAGCTGTATGCATTTCTGATGCATGAGATTATCCTTCCAGCTGGGTTCAATGCTGTAACATGTCACTGATAAACTGGATTACTAGAGACACTTTGCTTTTGGGTTATCTTCAGTTGATGAAAAAATGTACAAAAGTATCTGCTCAACAAAATCATCACTTTCGCTGCATAACCTGTGGAGTTTAAAAAAAAAAATATATATATATATATATATATGTAATTAATGTATATATAATGGAAAAAATGTTCTTTACATGCATGTGGTGATAATAGCAGTGAGGAAGACATCAATGTGACTCTATGGGTTTATAACAGATTTGTATCTTAAGAATTGTGTCCTGAACTTATAATGTAGCATCTGGAACAGACAAAGTGGACAATACCACATATGGAGGGAAGGTGCTTGCTTGGTGAATGTATCTTTGAAGAAACTGAGACTGCCGTTGGGACATGAGATGATATCCAGACAGTCATCCATGTAAAGCTCTTAATGAACCTATGAAAGAATGAAGAAATGTCATTCTTCTATTCATGGCCAACTAATTCATCTCCCTGGTAATGTGAACAGCTGAAAGAAGAATGTGTCCAAGTATGGCATGTTGGTACACATTTAGCACACTTCTAGACAGGGTACAACCTTGTGACCCCTGCATTAGGCCCCGCACAAAAGACTTTGTCAGACCAAATGACTAATGGCCCTAGGCATAGTTATGTCACCAAGGCTTTTAAGCTAAAAGCAGCATTCTCAGCTTTGACTGTTTGATCCAAATCTCCCTCATCAAGGTGGAGACTAAAAACCACCCATCAAGAGTTCTGTTGTATTTGAATGTAGAAAAAGTAGACCTACCAGAACTTATGTAGGGCTCTCCACCCCTACTCAGTCCTCTGACAAGGGTCTGACACCAACAGGTCCAAATAACTGGTGGCTAAGAAGCCACTGACACAGCAAGTCCAGTGCAACACACAAATCCTGAAATGCAAAATGTACCATAAAGACTGTGGCAACCATCAAGCCCAGAAGGTACACCAGAGATGGAGTATAGGCTCTAGTCTACATCTTAACCCAAATGGCTACATGACCTCTTTACCTATCTCATGGGAGGAATCCACTGATTCTGCAGTATGTCAAAACCTGACCTAATGAAGGCATATATCTTGGTAGGATCAGAGAAAACTTCTTATGATTTATAGTGATCTCTGGGGACTGCATCCAAGTAATGGCAGGAATAGAAAGGTCACATTCAAGATGTTCATGCATGGGCTACCAGAAGACAGTCATCAAAACATGGGAACACTAGGAAAACCTTTTCCTGCCTGGCCTTATCTACCACTGCCAACACTTTGGTGCAAATGCTAGAAACCTAGGAAAGCCCAAAAGGCAGCACTCTGTATTGGAAGTGATGCACACCCAGACCAAAACAGAGAAATAGCTTTTGTAACCCCCAAGTACTGATGTCCAAAAGGCATCCATCATATTCTATGAATACAATCTGTGCCCTTGTAACAAAAGCATAACAACCTGCATGATGAGCATCCACAACTGAGCACACTTGATACGCTTGAAGTCATTGAGGTGCAGAATGGTATGGAAATAACACAGACTGTTAACGATCAATAACAGGGAATAAAATCTACATCCCTCCTCCTCCGGACTACACACCTTTCCCAAGGAATCATCATCAACCCCCTTTCCCATTTTTTTCTACACAAGGTCAGTGTGTCATATCATGTCAACTGTCACCATCTTTCTCTATTCAGTGCTACACTCTTACCTTCTTTGACACTCATCCCCAACTGTCACATCTTTTCTCACCTGATCCATCCACCTCTCTGTTGGATGCCCTTGTTTCCCTTTGCAACTGTCCTAAATATCTGCTTTTTTTTGCACTTGTCTGAACCACTGTAATCTGTTCTCTTTGACCCTTTCTGCAATTGGAGATGCACTGGCTTTTGCTCTCAGGTTCTCATTTTCATCTCTCTCATAGTGTGCATCTCAGGCACTTTAAGCTTACTCAACTGATTTGTTTTTACTGTCTAGGTTTCTGTATCATACAGAGTACTGGTCACATCTTACTTTTTACCTTCTTTCCATACTAAAGACACACTGTGCCAGGGGAATGCAGCCCCCCTAACTTTAGCTTTGACCTCCTTACTCAGACTTCCCTTTGCCTCAATCATTGCTCCCAGATCCTTAAAGCTGTTAACGTGGATGAAGTTTCTTAGACGAAAACGCGGTGATCAAGTTAAAGCATTTGTGGTTTCATTGTGTGTTTTTAACTGTAGCTTTGCTTTTTTCAATAAAACTTGGCTTTGGATTGTGTTTGTCCCTCCAGTGCCTTTTATTTGGTTCCACTATTTGCCTTACTATCTCAATTCTCAACTTCTTCTGATTTTTCCCAAGTGGCTGCCATTACAGTTCTCTTATCTGTACTGTTTCATCGCATGTGCGTTCACAGTCTACTTGTAATGCCACAATCTGCATAAAGCAACTCTGTTTATCTTTCCCTGCCAACTGGTTTGCTAATGTAGTCCAGTACCAGTTTAAAAGAGCAGTGGGCTTAGACCTAAACCCTGATGTACATACACTCCCACTGTGAACCCCTTTGAGAGCCCAAACACTGTACTCGAGTTAGTGGGTTCTTGTATATAGCTTGCACTAATTCTACCAATGTTTCTGGGACTGTGAACCACCACAGGACTGCACAAATCAGTTTTCTTAGAACTTTGTCATATGCTTTCTCCAAGTCTAGGAATGCCCAGTTGGTCTCTTTCATTTCTAGATTCCTCTCAAGTATCTGTCACACTGTGAACATTGGGTCAGTTGTGCTGCATCCAGATTTGAATCCAAACCGTTCATCTTTCACTTTACTTTCTACTTATCACCCTTTCCAGAAGTTTCATGCAATGTGATAGGAGTTTGATACCTTTGCACTGCCCACAGTAGCAAATGCCCCATTTGTTCTTGTACACTGGCACTAGTATGATTCTTCAGTCATCTGGGCTATACCCCTCTCTCCATACTGCTATGATGATCTTCAGGAGCCATTTCTCCCCTATCTCATCCAACATCTATCATACAGGTTGTGAGCTCATCTGAGACTGCTGCTTTTCCTGACTTCATTTTCCTTACGTCTGCTCTTACTTCTATGAGTGGTTCCTCCCCTTCTCTCATTGTAGGATGTCTGGGGCAGTACTTCTGTGGGGTTTTCTTCATTCAGAAGTACTGGAAGTACTCCTTCAATTCGCCTTTGATGTCCTGTGGACTGGTGAGCAAGTTATTGTGGCATCTGTTATGAAGGATGTCTATCTTCTTTACCGTTCTGTCTTGCAACCTGATATACTTTATTTGTGCCATTTACGGGGTCACTTTCCAGACGTTGGTAGAGTGCCTCAGATGCCCTATTCTTTACTATTGCAACTTCTTTCTTAGCCAACCAGTTGTCCTTCCTAGCTTGGTCAGTCTTTTCCAGAAGTTGGTAGAGTGACTCTGATGCCTTGTTTTTTGCTATTGCAACTCCATTCATAGCTTCTTTGTTAGCCAAACAATATTCTCTCTTAGAAGCCTAGTCTGTCTTTTCTGTCTCCCAATTTTCCTGCACTCCTTTCTTTTGATTACTTCCTGGACTTCTGCATCAGAGCACCAGCTTTCTCTATGTACCATATTTCCATACCGGGCTCAGCTGCATATCTCTTCTGTAGTTCTGACACATGCAGTTTTGAGGTGCTGCCATTCTTCTTGAGGTGCTAGACCATGAGTAATTCCTTGAACAGTTGTGCTTCTGTCCAGTCAACTTCCACATCTTCAACTTGGTGTTTATTGACCTTAGAGCCTTCTCTGACCACTGTTTGCAGCCGATTGTGGCAATCAGTGGTTTGTGCTGTGGATCAAATGATTCAGTGGTGATGACTTTGCAATTGCAGATTCTACTCCAGTGCCCTTTCCTTACTAGAAAGAAGTCTACTAGAGTTGCATGCTGACCAGTGTTATATGTGATCTTGGGACTGCCTCTCTATGAACCATGTGTTGGCTACTATCAAGCCATTTGCCAGAAAGAAGTCAAGAATGGCCTTTCCTTTATTCCTGTTGCCTCTCCCATATGGACCCAGGCAGTCCTCATATCCTGTTCTGTCTGTTCACATATGTGCATTCAAATCCCCCATTACCAACACCAATTCATGTTGTCTAGCTTTATTTAGTAGACCTAGGCACAGTGGTGCAGTGGTTGCGTTGCCTCCTCACAGCAAGAGGCTTTCTGGTTCGATTCTCAGCTGGAATGTCTTCTGTGTGGAGTCTCCATGTCCTCCCCACATCCATGTGGGTTTCCTCCAGGTGCTCCGGTTTCCTCCCTTGTTACAAACACATGCATCTGGAGTGTTTCTCCCCAGGCCGCAGATGAAAATTGGCTTTGTCCTAAGTCAGAATTTCCCGGGAAAAAAATGTTAAATAAATAAATAAAATCTTCCAAATGCTGCCTGAATGCACTTTTCCTCCCTATAAAAACCCTGCTATGTGGTATAAACAAATGTTAAATAAATAAAATCTTGCAAATGCTGTCTGAATGCAGTCTTTTCCTTCCTATAAAAACTCTGCTGTGGGGTATAGGCTGTAATTATGAATAATGCCCCATCAATAGGCTAGGGTCTGACTGCCATGAGTCTGTCACGAATTCTGATGACATCCCTCATGGTCTTCTGAAGGCCTTTCGCTCATAACAATTTCTACACCAATTCTAGCCTGTCCTCCTCCAAAGTAGTAGTCTTTGGATCCCAAGTCACATGGCCTTACCTTCACATCATGCACTTCCAACTGCTGTTGTCTCAGTGAACCTACACACTGGGTTCATAGGTAGGTACTAGGCTATCGGCCCAAGGGCCTACGTAAGCCTAGCCAACAAGGTTCCCTGGCTTACGCCACCCAAGAAAGTTATTTTCCTGTGCCACTGTCAAGCAAAGACACAGAAGTGATCCCTGG
Organism: Protopterus annectens; assembly: GCF_019279795.1. Classification (NCBI taxonomy): domain Eukaryota; kingdom Metazoa; phylum Chordata; order Ceratodontiformes; family Protopteridae; genus Protopterus; species Protopterus annectens. Next base: position 1,057,105,741 of record NC_056729.1, read on the forward strand.
GGTGTATTTCCTATTTCCCATCCACTCATCAAGATTTTTCTTGAAGAGTGCTAATGACCTTTGCTTGACATAGATGGGTAGCCTGTTCCAGAGTATGGGAAGTCTCTGGGACAGGAATCTATCCCTCCAGCATGTCCTGTTTATTGTGGTGACAAGGTTTTAGGTCCCTACAGCGTGCAGCTCGGAGGGATTGGGATTTCTTTAGGTGTAGCATGTCCAACAGCTCTGGGTTTGACATAGCTTTATATGTTAGGCAGAGATCTCCTCGGAGTAGGCGATATGCTACGGAGTAAAGCTGGAGTTTTTTGAGGTGGTCAGTGTAGGGCATTTGTTTGAGGCCAGTGATCCTCTTTGTGAGGTACTTCTGTGGATTTTCCAGCTGCTGCAGATGTCTTGTGAGGTACATTCCAAAAGGGGCGTTGTACTCTATAATGGGTCAGAGTGTCGAGTAGAGGTGAACAATGACCTCTTTTTCCTGGATGAGAACCCTTTTATGATGAGGTGTGCCACGTAGAAGGACTTCCTGACTACTGTGGCAATGTGACTAACAAAGGAGAGACTACTGTCCACCTGCTCCTGTCCACCTGGGTCCCAAGGTCTCTTATCACACATTTGGTGTTAAGTAGATTGCTGTCTATGTGGTAGTTCATGGGTACAGAGTTTTTACCAAAGGGGATGACACTGCACTTTTTGGCATTGAGCTTGAGGCCATGGCTCTCACACCAGGCATCTGTCTCAGCGAGACCCTTCTGTAGGATGTCCACATCATTTGAGGACTTGACTATGGCTCCTAGTTTGCAGTCATATGCGAATTTTGTTAGCCAGAGGCCTTCTGTGTTAGCCTGTACTCCAGAGAAGTAGATACCAAACAGGAGAGGTCCCAGGACGGAACCCTGTGGTACTCCACTTGTCACTGCTTTGAGGTCAGATTTGGAGTCTGCAACTTTTACAGTGTGGTTTCTGTCAGTGAGCCAGTTGGCAACCCATCTTGTGACGTAGGGATTTATACCTAGTTTAATGAGTTTAGCTATAATTCCAGAATGGGGGATGGTGTTGAAAGCCTTGGCGAGGTCAAAATAGGCTGTGTGAACCACCTTACCCTCATCTACGGCTTTGGTGACTGCCTCAAAGATGTCAATTAGGTTCAGGAGGCATGATCTGCCTTTCACACACCCGAACTGGGTGGGATCCAGAGTTTGGAGGTTACCAATGTCTTTGTTTAGGAGTTCCATGATGATACGTTCCATGGCCTTGCAGACCAGGCTTGTCAGGCTAATAGGTTGATAGTTCCCGGGATCAGTGGTGGCTCCCCCTTTGTGGAGTGGGATAACTGCTGCTGTGCGCCATTAAGTGGGCACAAAGTCTGATGCGAGGCTATTATTGAACATGGTGCTTAAGTGAGGAGCCAGTTCATTCTGAAGTTCATGTAAAATGCAGCCTGGGATGTTGTCTGGTCCCATGGATGGATGCTGTGTTTTTGGCTTTAGAGAGTGCAGCTTTTACCTGCGTAGTTGTGATTACAGGGACTCTGCATTCTTCCTATATAGATATGGGCCCTTTAGGGGGTGAGGGGGGTAAAGTTAGCACTGAACCTATCTGCCAGGATGTTGGCAATATCAGTTGGTAATGTAATTTTCATGTCACTGTGCTGTAACTCAGAGCAGATCTGGGTGTTGCCATCGTGATTCTTGACATAGCTATAAGAATGCTTTGTGGTTGTCCTTAGAATTAGTGGCAATTTTGTTTTCGTAGCTAGCTTTGAAGGATCGTATAAGGGATCTCAGCTTCTTACTGAGGCTGACCAGGGAGCTCCTCCACTCATGGGATTTTACTCTCTTTTGCAACAGTTTCTTCCTTCTGTGGTACAGTTTGTTTATGGCAGGGGACCACCAGATGGGCTTCCTTTTTTGGAGGACAGCGTCTTGGTTCTGTTTGGGATAGCACGATCCATGCATTCATGTAAGTGCTTATAGAGTGCATTTGTGTAGGATTCAGCAGTTGTAACTGTATCGTCCATCTGCAAGGGTGTCATGAAGTTCACCACTTCTGTCTTAAGAAGCACGAAGTTGGCTTTGTAGAAATTTTTTACTTTGGTTTCCTTAATGGGGGTGGGGGCTGGATGTGGATATCAAGGGTGATTAGCTTATGGTCGGATTGGACCAATGTGGAGCTGACTTCAGGTGTGGAACACCGGTCACTCATGTTGGTAATGACTAGGTCTAGGATATCGTTGCCCCTGGTGGGGGTGTGGATAAGTTGATCCAGGGCATTGGAGTTTATGAATTCCAGAAAGCATTGAGCTAAGGAGTTGGTACACGAGTAGTTTTCCCAGTTAATGGTGGGGTAGTTGAAGTTGCCCATTATTAGGGTGTTTGGTTGAACCCTAATATTTTCCAGTACATCAAGAAAAGAGGAGTGGGAATCCTGGGGCATGGTGGGGGATCTGTAGCAAGCCACAATTTGGATTGCAGTTTTGCCCAGAGTTAGTTGCACTTGGATAACCTCGGATGCATTATGCTGAGCAACTAGCCTGGAGGTGTGGATATCCTTAATGAATATGGACACACCTCCACCTTTGGTGTTTGGGTCCAGGTTACATGGCCGAAAAGTGTGGTATGAGTTATAGCCTGGTAGTCCAGGGGTGCTCTCTGGAGCCTTGAACCAGGTCTCAGTCACTGCACAGATATCGATGTTCTCCATTTTAAGGAGTGCCTCGAGTGAGTGCATTTTGAGATTTAGACTTTTAGCATTGAGTAGCATTACCCTCAGTTTCTGCTTGCCTGTTCCTGTTACGGTGGTGAATTTGTTATTTGAACCTTGCCTAAAAAGGCACTATACGGGTGGCAACAGCCATAGCCAGTATCCGGAATCCAAGTGGCGACAGGTGCAGGCCATCTGTGGCAAAGCATCGTGGTCCGTCGACCATGTCATCCCAAGCAGACAGACACTGGATCCCCTTAGAATGATGTGTGTAGCAATTTGTAACTCATGTTTGGCAGACTGATTGGCTTTATGTCTAGTTTTCGCTCAACACAGCTATCTTACATAACCCAAGCTGGGCAAATGGACACTGGCTGGCCAGTACCTTATTGACCCTGGGTTGCTGAGTTTTGTGGTGGGCACACACTGGCCAATAGAGGCACAAAACTCCCCCCCACCATTGGCATGGCCACCTGACATAGGTTGGAGAAGGATGGGTCCTCAATCCTTTTATCACTTTTTTGGCAACAATCAACACAACTGAATCATCTTGAGCCATACTTTTTAAACTGTTGCGTGGCTAGCCCTGCCACTGCACACAGTTTGTGATACATGTTCTCATATCTTGAGGATACTGCCCATCACAGCAGATGCTCAAAGCGGTTGGTCTATATAACTGTTCCCCCTATATGGCATCATCTAGAGTTTGTGCTGCGGCCCACAGCTCCATTCTTGACGAGTGCGAGATAGAAACACTCAGCATGGTTTTTTTGGAGGTTGTGGGACCCCCACAAATACACCTGCAAACTCCAAACAGGCACTGGATGGAAGTCAGGATCAAACTTTTTACTTTGTTGCATGGGAGGCAAAGACCTTAACCATTATGTCAAACACATTACAAATGTTCCCGTAAATAAAAGAAAAACTGGTCAGTGTAGCCATTTCTGGTGATGTTCTTAAGGTTCCAGCTGTTCAGAGGTTACTAGAGCACAAAGAAACTTTTGTGGTAGTTGTTTCTACTACTGCATAATAAGAGCTGCCCCCCCCCCCCACCACTACCAAAAGACAGGCCCAGATCACAAGACTGGGAAATAGTTTCAGGGGTGTTCATCATCACAGATGACTTCTCTGACACTAAGAAGGTTTAAGACGTTGTGATGTTTGACTGCCTCTCTTTGATGTTAAGAATGTCACTTCCTTCTTTGGAAGTCAGCTAACTATCACAGGAAGCGGCAGAAAGGACAGAAGACGTTATAAACAGTCCCTGCACAGGACAGGACCTGCTTCCATTTCAAAAGGTCACTGACCTCACTTTTGTAGGATGGCAAAAGAAAATGGCCCCAAAACAAGTAGGCATCTAGCAACTTCTTGAGCCTCTACTGATGGAAGGGCATTTTCATCTAAGTCACCCAGGACAGGCACATACCCAAGCCTGTGGTTCAAGCAAAGCATAGTAACTGCTAACTCTCTCAATTCAGTCACTTTCCTACTTTGACTATCATCCTCTATTGTCACAGATCTTATCTCATTCAACTTATCGATCTCTTGGCTGGATGCCTCCTTCTCTCTCCCATATCTGCTTTATCAAACCATCATAATCTGATTACTGTGGTAAAGCACAAGCAAAATTACAATGGTGTATATGGTATCCCATAGCAATGGCTGTTGGCATCCTACCAAAAAAAGCACAGATTCAAGATTCACTCCGAATTTATGATATGCCTTACTCATCTTGGAATTGGGGCAGATGAGGAAAATAATGGAGTGTCATAAGCACAGGAGTAAATTTCCTAGCAATACTCAAGCAAAGCTCCAGATTCATTTGGCTGCAAGGTATCAAAATGTTGTGGTTTGTAGAACCACTATTGGACCAAAGAGATTACATAAGAATCGGCACTCAGATGTTTAGTTGAACAATCAGAATGGCTAATGAGAAGATGGGTGGCCTAATGGTTAAGGTGTTTGCCTTATAAACACAAGGTGCAGGGTTTGAGTCTCATAAGGGATAATTGGCTAGGCTTAAAATGGCTCGCAAGGGCAGTTAGCCTAGTACTAATCTATGCACTTATGAACCTATAAGATGTCCTGCAGAGAGTTAAGGCTTTTCTCATGGTTGGTAATGCAGAGTCAGGATGCATCTAAAGTGTTCTGACAGCATCCACCACAATGACTGGCTCTAAGGATGAAACAACCCAAGGAGTTTCTGGAGGTAGTAGAGTCCAAAGGCCATTCAAACTTCCTCATCATCCCAAGGGAATCTCCAAAGGTGGAGGTCATCTCGTGGAGATGTGGACTCATGACTACTGTCTTAGTGGCCCTGAAATCATCTTAATCCACTAGGATCCTAACAGTGATGGAATACAATGACCCTAACTATATATTGTTGTGAACTAACTCAAAGGCAGCATGTGACAAATACCTGGTGGTGGGACATAGTACTAAACTGCACATTAGCAAAAGGTTTATGGTGTGGTCCTCAGTATGAATTCCCTAGGGTTTTGCTCCAAGACTTATGATACAAGTATCCATTAGACATTTCCATGATACCCAGGCCTTAGACATGAAGCTACAATAGCAGGATGAAGTGGACTCTAATCAACTGGGCCTGCTGATCAGGATAGCCATATGGAGGTTGGATTCAGCGGGAAAACTCCCAGTCAGGATTACCCCTGATTCACGAATATAAGGCTCAAATAGACTGTTCACTGGAATCAAAATAGAAAGGGCACCCCAGGGTTTCTAGCAATTATCTATACACCAGGACCTTGTGATGCATCCTCCAGGGTGAGGAATTTGAGGGTATGCCTTTCCTTATCTTAAGATCCCTGAATGAAGACAAGAAACTGTTCAGAACAGAGACCTCTCTAGTCATGGGAGAGTTCAATATTTAAATTGCTTTGGAGAAACTGCTCATGACAAACCTCTCTAGTCATGGGCGAGTTCATATTTAAATTGTTTTGGAGAACCATATGGATATGGGACATACCCTCAAGGACACTCAGACCTGCAACCATCCTCAGAGGAAATGTCCTTGTGGGCATGCTCTGGCCTGTAACAAGGGTTATGATGAGAAACCATCCAGTAGTATTCAAGTGAAAAGCTTTTGATAGCTACCATCCCTCTAAAGTGAGCAAGCAATTTGCCTCACATTTGGCAGTAAGTAGCTGGGTTGACTGTTACACCTATAGCATCTATCAATATCACACTCATGCCCAATATAGTATTAATAATGCTGACATGGATCTTAGCTACCAATCTGACTGTCACAACGTTAATATGGTGTTTAAGTTTGCAAACCTTAAAAGATGACAGCAAAAATCACAATCAGAACAATGAGTAGCAAAAAAAAAAAAACATCACAGCATGAGTAAACAGACACTGAATAAGGTACACACATTTCAGCATGTTTCAATTGATGGATACATGCAACACAAACCACTATACGCACCTTTAGCTTCAAGGTACTGTCTCTCATTCCTCTGTTACTGAACACAAATCAGAATAAAGAATGCTGCAAAATGACCACAGTCTGAAGAAATGTTTACTGTACTCTAACAAGAAACAAATTCAGAATGTTAACTACCCTCCAACCTCATGCACCAGTGAAGGGTGTCACGGCAGTAAACAGTAAGCTTTTGTGCATCAGAATATGCATGGTTCGCCAATTTGGTTCTCCCTTGGGGTATCTTCCATGCAGAGTCTGCATAGCCTATGTCCACAATGGTTTAAGGTAGATGCCCTGGTTTCCTTCCACATACTGAAGACATGATTCAGGTGAACTTGCGAGCATCCAAACTACAAGCAGGTATGCACGTCCTTTGTGAAAGGGTGTGTATGTGTCCATGTATCCTACAACGGGTTGGCATTCCACAAGATTTTTTTGCTGCTCTGTATCCTTTAACTCCTGAGATAGGCTCTGGCACTCACCCAAAACCCTCAGCTGGGTGAAGGTGGTTAGCAAAGAATAAATGATGGAATTATTCTTAATTTGCTGGCCCACATTAAAATAAACAGTGAAGCTTCCCTTCAGTACACTCAATTATTCCAGAACTGCCATTTATTTTAAGACAGTCTATGTAAATATCACTTGCCCCTACTGCTTATCTTAAAACTGTTCAATGGTTTAGCTATCAGAAAATGATCAGACAATATGACACTTTAGAATAAGTGCCATAAGGATGATATCCAGTTACAAGGAAAAGTTGTAAAAAGGACATACATTATTCATGACTTAGAAAAAATATAATGGGAAATGATCTTTTCTAATTAAAGGACTTGTTCATTTCTACAACTGTGTAATGGTTTACTGAATCTCTTCCAACATAAATAAAAGAAAAGCAAATGAAAGCCTTACAAAGCATCCAAAACACATGACATAACGAAAGAAAATGTACAGAGCGACACCCTTCATTATTTTTTTATTTTTAGCAGTCTTTTTGCTCTTAATGCTCAAGTTTCATGAAAGCACACAACTTTTTTGGCTGGCTGCTTTCCCTTTACATTTGCTTTCCCTTTACATTTCAGTTCTGTTTAGAGCATTACAAATTAACTGCAATACAATTTATCATATATAATCACTAGATTCTAATATATAATGTCAGCCAGGAGACTGAGGGGATGAAGACAAAGAACAATTATTGCTAATCAAGTGCCTATCTCCACCAACTGGTAAGAGAAATGCACAAAACTGTAGCAAACCTTTTTCAGATAAAGTTATCATTCTGTTATTTCAAGCCCTTTCAATTTTTCCCTTAACAAACAGCTGCATGGTGTGAAATGGTAGCAGACTGCAAAGCATGAAGGTATACTGGAAAGAAAAAAAGTAGCTCTGAGGCTTTTCATTTTTTTTAACCTCTACTACTCTAGAAATCCTTAAACGCTTGCAATATACAGAGCATGATAGATCCAAAGTCACACACTTAAAAAATTTGAGTCTGAGAACTCGGCACACAACTACTGCAGATCACAAACATATTCCATAATTAAATGCAGCTAGTCATGTCAAATGGTATGTCACAAACGGTTTCTTTCATGAATATCTTGATTGAAGAAATCATCATCCTACAAGGAAAGCAAGAAACAGAAACCTATAGTTAGCAATTCACTTCTACTCTTCTATATCTTACTATATGACATCAGCCAGAAGCAGTTATCAATACTCTGCTACTCTTGTATACCTTAATATACATCTGTTAAGGTATGCTTTCTGTAACAGAACAGAAAAAGCTTTACCTTAGTGTTCAGTGTCTTCAAATTCATCAGTCAAAGCCAACCAACCTCACACTCAAGTGTTGCAATTTCAATCAACCTCAACTCCAGTGAGTCTGGGAACAATAATCATGGACCATTAAAATGTTTCCAATTTCTTCAATATTCATTGATGTGAACCTATAGTTCTGCATTCCCTAAACATTTCTGACAGTTTGCAACTTACTGGCTGATTTTCAAGAGGGTCCTTTGCACTAGATGGAATGTATCAATCCATTATCCTTGTATCATCTATCATACCTCCTCCTAAACTCAAGCTTTTGCATTCTGGATATGCATGCCCCCCTTTACACCCAAACATGACAACCCCATCTTTTGATGGACCATACTAGCAATTCACAAACTTCATATGAACAAAATACATCTGCAGGAAATATATATATGATTCCTGACTAATGTAACAGAGTTAATGTAGGCAGTCACTATGGCTTGTGGTAGAAAGCCAAAAACACTTCTGGAGCACTTTTCTGTGGGCTTCTGCTGAATAAGGCTTTTCCCCACGTCAGTAAATGCTGAATAAAAAACATATTCTACCACAACTTTACAATTAGTACTCCTAGGCAAAGGAAAAAGGAAGAGAGAACAACATATCCACAGAAGAGGGTCCTCTTGAAAATATAGCATTCCTGTAGTTGTAACTTCAGAACACCCGGGAAGAAAAATTACAGTTGTGTAAAATCTTACCATAACAGTAGATGTCCTTCTCTTCACTGTTGCAGTATTCCTTACATTAGGGATCTCCTGCCAAGGGTGGTCCGATGTCCAGCCAGTATACCAAAGCCTTAGGTTGTAAGGACACTGTATACCTCGTGTATGCTCCCCGCTCATGGAGTGTAGCATAAAGGTGACATATGGATGCACCTGTCCTCAAAACTGAAAAGGCCCAATAGAAACAGTCCACGGAGTAAAACAGGAACATGTGCATCCAAAAGGAAAAATAAAAAAGGGGAGGAGGGAGTGAATACTGCAACACTGAAGAAAAGGACATCTAATGTTATAGTAAAATTTTACACAACTGTACTATATCCTTCCATATCACTGTTGCAATACTCCTTACATATGGGAAAGTACAAAAGCTCAAGAAGAAAGGTGGGAGGAGGAATGTCCAGCACAGCCCTCAAGAAGGAGATGCAAGATAGCCCTTGCAAATCCAGCTCCAGCCCTGGAAACCCTATACAACTTATGGTTGGCAAAAGTATGTACAGAAATCCAAGTAGCTGTCTCAAGGATAAAGTTGGTACCCCATCCTTTGAAAAAAAGCACCAGAAGAAGTCTCAGTCCTGGTGGAATGAACCTTAAAAGAAGAAAGGCTTTTCCCATGAAGAGAGTAACAAATGGAAATGACCTTAGAGATCCAGGAAGAAATACTTTGCTTAGAAAGAGCCAAACTCAAAGACCTAGGATGAAAAGAAACAACAAAAAAAAAATTGTCAGATTTACAAATGTCTTTAGCTTTATCCAAATAAGACTACAGAGAAGGGGGAAAAAGTGAGCAAATGAGTAGACTGAGACAATTCATTAAGCAAAATGGGCATAAAAGGTGAATTAGTATGAACAGACACCCTGTCCCTATGGAAAACTTAAAAGAAAAAGGGAGGTACAGCCATAAGGGCCTGAAGTTCAGACACCCTTTTCTAGCTGGACTAAGGGCCAAAAGAAGAACAGTCTTCCAAGTACAATGCTATACAGGCAGCTGAAGCTGGAGGCTCAAAAGGAGCCTGAGTCAATCTTTCTGGGAGGCCTAGTATGAAGTACAGCTTTAAGGAATTGTTCGACCTCAAATCTAGAAGTCAAAACAGGAGTTAAAGGAAGACAAGCAGAAACAGTTAACAGATGGGTTTAAACTGAAAAGTATGCCACCCTAGTATTGAGCAATTCACACAAATAAGAGAAAACCAGAGGAACTTACATACAAAGTGGATTCAGGTTGCAAGCAAGACATCAAACAAAAAATCTCTTTCGTTTGGATAAATAAAATTTCCTGGTAGTGGGTTACCTGGCCTCCTGCTGAACCCAAAGCACATCCTCAGAAAAAGGTGATTAAAAGGTATCAAACCCTATCAACCACAGTGTCAGTTGAAGAGTGGACAAGTGGGGATAGATGAGAAACCCCTTGTCTTCTGCGAGTAGGTTCACCCTGTGAGGTAACTTGTGATGACTGCCCATGCTGCCTGGGCCAAAAGGGAGTCACTAACAAGATTTTGGGAGAATCCTGTGCTATCTTGAACAGGAACCTCTGTACGAGCGGAAGGGGAGGAAAGGAATAAAGAAACACAAGAAACATCCCCTTCACAAGGAAAAGAAAGGGCATCCACCAAGCCAGAGAACTTAGGACTATGATACAAGAGAGAGGAAGTTGACTGTTCGGAGAGTAGGCAAAAAGATTTACCTGAGGGGTACCCCACTGGTGAATAATGTCCAGAAACACATCTCTGTGAAGCATCCATTCAAGAGTCTGTGTTTTAGACCTGCTCAAAGTGCCTGCCACAATGTTCTTTCCTGAAGGAATACAAAAATCTAAAGAGTCGTCAGATACTGGACAGCCAGATCCCAAACTTCAAGAGCTAATCTTCCCAAGAGGCAACTGTAGCATTCTCATATGAAGTCTGGCAAGAGGAAGCATAGAAATGGTGGAAATCATGTACCCCAGAGACCTTAGAAACTCCCTAGCTGTAACTGAGACCAGAGGAAGAAGGAATTGAAAAAATGCAGTCAAGAGTTAAAGCCTTGGGGGTCTGATGATGTCAGGTAGTCCCAGCTGTGACAGGGGGAATACTGCAGTGCATGTGTAGCATATGCCAGCATACCTAGCTGGAGTTTTGTAAATAATTATATGTCATTGGAATATCAAACGGATTTGTACAGATGCCAGTGTTAAAATGTATTTGTAAAGTTGCTTGTTATCACCAGTGGGTCCTGCTGGGCAGAAAAGAAATATACATGTATGTCAGACTGTATTGTAACTGATTAAATGTATATATTTTAACAGAGAATACTGGAAGGGGTTAAGCTCAACCCAGTTAACCTTAAGAAATGGCCTAAAATTAAATTACTTGGTTTAGGCCATAAAGATTTTATCTCACAGGTCTGAATGCAGCCAGAGATGGAATGACTGTGAAAAGTCTGGGCAGGGATCCTGCTCTATTGTCCTTAGAGACAAGCTAATTGCTACCCTGTTGTGCCAGTGAATGGCTTGTTAGTTTCTGCAGGAAGGGTGGAAGTGTTGGAAGTGTGTTATTTGCATCACTTGTTTCCTAATCTCACCTGTTTACCTCTACCACCTCTCTTTCCTCTCTACTGAGTTTCTCTATTCAACATTTTTCTCGGCTTTCATCAAACTCTTCACACTCTATAAATTATACTTGTTCTACTAATTAAACTGTCAGTCTCACTTCCGTAATATCCAAAAGTTAATTACAAACACTATTGTACAGTGGATATAAAAAGTTTGCACACCCCTGTTAAAAAGCCAGGTTTGAGACCACGATAAATCATTTCAGAACTTTTCCCACCTTTAATGGGACCCATAACCTTTACAATTCAATGAAAAACAAACAAATCTGTTAAGGGGAAAAAATATAAAAAATAAAAAATGTACAATACGCTGGTTGCGTAAGTGTGCACACCCTTAAATTAATATTTTGTTGAAGCACCTTTTGATTTAATTACAGCATTCAGTCTTCTTAGGTACACACCTGCCATCAATTAAAGACACTCTGATTGTTCTAGTAGGATTTTCCTGACATTTACTCAGTTGCCTGCTACAGCAAAAGCCATGGTTCATAGAGAGCTTGCAAAGCATCAAAGGGATCTCATTGTTGAACAGTAGCAGTCAAGAGAAGGGTATAAAAATTTTCACAGCATTGGATATACCATGGAACACAGTGAAGACAGTCATCAAAAAGTGGAGAAAATATAGGACAACAGTGACGTTGCAAAGAACTGGACATCCCTCCAAAACTGATGAAAAGACAAGACAAAAACTGGTCAAGAAGGCTGCAAGAGACCTACAGTAACACTGAAGGAGCTGCAGGAACTTCTGGCAAGTACTGGTTGTGTACTACATGTGACAACCATCTCCCATATTCTCCATATGTCTGGGCTGTGGGGTAGGGTTGAAAGAAGCAAGCCTTTTCTTACACATAAAAAACATCCAGGCCTGGCTAAAATTTGCAAAACAATACATCAAGTCTCCTAAAAGCATGTGTGAAAATATGCTATGGTCTGATGAGACCAATGTTAAACCTTTTGGCAACAATTCCAAAAGATACATTTGGAGCCAAAACAACACTTTGCATCACCAAAAGAACACCATCCCCACAGTGAAGCATGGTGGTGGCAATATCATGCTTTGGCACTGCTTTTCTTCAGCTGGAACTGGGGCTTTAGTCAAGGAGGAGGGAATTATGAACAGTTCCAAATACCAGTCTCTTTTGGCCCAAAACCTTCAGGCATCTGCTAGAAAGCTGAAGATGAAGGGGAATTTCACCTTTCAGCACGTTAATGATCCCAAGCATACATCCAAATCAACAAAAGAATGGCTTCACCAGAAGAAAATTAAAGTTTTGGAATGGCCCAGCCAGAGCCCAGGCCTAAATCCAATAGAAAATCTGTGGGGTGACCTGAAGAGGCTGTGCACAAGAGATGCACTCACAATCTGACAGATTTGGAGCGCTTTTGCAAGGAAGAGTGGGCAAACATTGCCAAGTCAAGATGTGCCATGCTGACAGACTCCTACCCAAGATGACTGACTGCTGTAATTAAATCAAAAGGTGTTTCAATAAAGTATTAAAGAGTTTGCACACTTATGCAACCAGTTTATTGTACGTTTTTTATTTTTTATATTTTTTCCACTAACAGATTTATTTGTTTTTCAATTAAATTGTACAGGTTATAGGTATATTAAAGGTAGGAAAAGTTTTGAAATGATTTATTGTGGTCCGTTTTTTTATATCACAAAAACCTGCCATTTTAACAGGGGTGTGTAAACTTTTTATACTGATTGTATGTAATCTGACAATCATTATTGTATAGTATTCTGTTTGCTACTCTGTATAGTATTGTACCACTTGCTTTGCACTTGGGTGTAGATATTTTCTCCACAGGGCTTCAATGAAAATGGGTTAATGGCCCAGTTGGACCTCCCCGGTAAACACATGTTAAATAAAATAAGTATGTGGGAATAACAGCATACTAGTGGGCAAGTTGCTCGGAGACAGTTTGGTACCCTGTTATCACTGGAGTTTGTATACTATCTTAGTGGATGGAAAACAGGCTACTGCCAAGAGATAGAGAGTCTCTGACATAACCACTGTGAAGCTTGTAGTGGTTAAAGAGAAGCAGTACTTGCTTCAGCAGTCCACTCCAGTCAGAGCTTTAGGAGGGACCCCCTCCCATTCCAAATATCTTTGGCCAGGGTTCACCTTGATTAGGAGGGTGGTAAAGGAAACAAGCAAGTGGGTGTGTGTTGGAGGATATCCCTGCAAATGTCTTGATAGGGAATGATTCTGATAATGCAATACCTTGTGTGTATGAAATTACACAGTCAGGCTTGGAGACAAGCATGTGAATCTAGTAGCGTGAGGGAGACCCAGGCAGACCCCACACCTGAAGTTGGTGCTGTGGCTGTTTCACAGATGGAGCTATCCTGCAGCAGTGGGCCTGAAGGTGAGCCACAACTGCTGATAGGTACTGATATTCCCTTGGACAGGGTGACTGCAAGGGCAGAGGTGAGTTGTAGTACCCAGGCTGACAGTGAGGCACCGCTGTCAGAGTATATCTGGCTTCCTGTGGAAGGGGAGCTGGGAAAGGGCACAAAGGTAAAGTTGAGAGAGGCTCAGCTCTCAGTCCCTACATTATGTGGCTTGAGGGAAGTAGCTAAGGAGGCACCCAATTCTCAAGGAAAAGAGTCTGTATAGTAAAATAAAGGGTTACTGTATACAGAGTGGATCCCTGAGGGAAGGCTAGAGGGTGAGGTAATACAGCAGTTGGTAATGCCCACAGCCTATCTGGCATTTCTAGCTATATCCCATGACATTCATTTTGCAGGTGATGTTGGCATAAAGCATACTAAGAGACTTATTATGCAGAACTTTTATTGGCTTGGGATTGGCAAGGGATGTAGCAGGGTACTGCAGACCTGCTGAGCAGTGCCAAAAAGTAGGCAAGGTAGGAGACAAGGTCCAAGCTCCTTTGATGCCTTTGCTTGCGATTGAGGAGCAGTTTCAGAGTGCAGCTATGGATATTATGGGGTCTCAGTACCCCAAGTTCCACAGGGAAGAAGTATATACTAGTGGTAGAAGATTATGCTACTAGATACCCTGATGTGGTAGCGCTGTCCTCCATCGAGGCAGAAAACGTGGCACGTGCTTTGTTAGATATTTTCAGCAGGGCAGTTTTCTCAAGAGAAATACTGATAGAGGTACTAATTTCATGTCAGACCTACTGGCTTGTTTGTGGGAGCACTGTGAGGTGAAGCATCTAAAGATTACACCCTACCACCACCACCAGACTAATGGTCTTGTGGAGAGGTTAAACTCTATACCGAAGACCATGCTAAGAACATTTGCAGACCAGTTTAAGAGAGAGTGGGACAAATATTTGCCCCATCTGCTGTTTGCTTACAGACAGATACCCCAGGAATCTGCAGGTTTTTCAACATTTGAGTTGTATGGGTATAGGGTGAGGGGGCCCTTGGATTTGACGCATCAGTGGGAGGATGAATGTGAATCCGACAAGGAGTCTGTTGTGGCATATGTCTTAAACCCTGGGACAAGGCTTAGGGAGCTTATGGGCTTGGCCCAAGAGAATCTGGCAGGAGCCCAACAGCAGAAAAATCTGTTATGACAGGAATGCTCGAGTCAGAGAGTATGCTGTGGGACAAGCAGGTTCTGGTGCTCATTCCTGTTTGACGCAATAAGATGCAGGCAGCTTAGGAAGCACCCTTCGAAGTGGTAAGGATGGTCAGTGATGTTAACTACATGTTAAAACTGCTAAGCAGGAGGTAGGAGTACAAACTGTACCATGTTAACATGATGCAGCCTTACCATGATAGGGATACCTTTCTGTTGAATATCTGTAGTGGGTGGCAGGAGGAGTCTGAGGGGGATCTGGTGACTGATGATCTCAATGAGGCTCAGACTGACATCTCAGTGGAAGGGGTAGCATCTCAGTGGAAGGGGTAGCAATGTCCCAGTGGCTATCCTCTACCTAGGTCTGGGAAATCGAAGCAGTGTTAAAAGAGTTTGGGGACACGTTCACTGGAAAATCTGGGTGCACCCACTTGGTGCAGCACCAAGCTGATACAGGACTCCAAAGACCTATCAAACAGGCCCTTTGAAGGGTACTTGAGCAAGTCACACAGACTATGAAGGAAGAGATACAGGAAATGTTGGAACTGGGAGTAATCCAGGAGTCCAGCAGTTGCTGGGCCTCCCCATGGTGCTGGTACCAAAGAAAGATGGTATCATCAGGTTCTGTCTGGACTACAGAGAAAGTACAGTTTTGTACCTACCATAAATGTAGATGTTCGAGGATTCCCTTGCTGCAGTCCTGACAATTGGGTATAGTCCGCGTCCCAGTCGGCCCGAATACCAGAGTATAAGGCTGACGTCGGTCATGGCGCCTTAGACTGACGTCAGTACGTCAGGGTACTAATGCGCATGACCGGCGTCATTTCCTCAGTCTTTTCTTGCCCCAGATGTCAGAAGACCCAAAAAGACAAGTCCCAAAACAACCTGCACCAAAAAACATGTACCATATATACAGTAATATATACAAAAAATATAAGCATGTAAACTCACCTACATAACCACCCTGAAACACAGAGGGGAAGGAGGGAGGGTAAATTGGACTGCAGCAAGGGAATCCTCGAACATCTACATTTATGGTAGGTACAAAACTGTACTATGTTCTTCGTCTTCCCTTGCTGCAGTCCTGACAATTGGGTAGAATCCCAAAGCAGAGGTAAGGGAGGCTGGCAAATTATAAAGTAGCAGGAGCTGACAACATGCCTTGTAAAACAGCTGTGGCAAAACCAGCTCTAGTCTTAGAGTATATAGGCAGGTGATAATGCCTAGAGAAAGTATGCACTGAACTCCAAGTAGCTGCTTCCAGAATATCCTTAGTTGCCACCCCCCTTAGAAATGCTGTTGAAGTGGCAGTAGCCCTAGTGGAATGAGGCCTAATCCCAGCTGGAACCTCTTTGCCATGATGGGAATAACAAAATGCAATGCAAAAGCCAATCCACCTAGAAATAGTTTGTTTTGACACAGGCTTGCCCTGTGAACTTAAAGCAAAAGAAACAAGTAACTGCTGAGACTGTCTAACATCTTTAGTCCTGCTCAAATAATAACGCAATTGCCTGTGTACATCTAAAGTGTGCAAAATCTTTTCCCCTTTATTTTGAGGATCCGCAAAAAACGTAGGCAAATGAATAGTTTGGTTTAAAGCCACACTAGAAACCACCTTAGGCATAAAGGAAGGATTAGTACGTAATGATACCCTGTCCTTATGGAAAATCAAAAAGGGCTCTACTGCCATAAGGGCCTGCAACTCAGACACCCTTCTTGCAGAAGTAATAGCCAACAGAAAAGCAGTCTTCCATGACAAATATTTCAATTCAGCAGTAGCTGCAGGCTCAAAAGGTTGTAGAGTAAGTTTTTCCAACACAAAATTGAGATCCCAAGCAGGAGTAGGAGCTCTCGGGGGTCTTATATTCTTTGCCCCTCTAAGAAACTGCTTGAACAAAGGATGCGAAAACAAAGGTGGGTCACAATCATAGTGAGCTGAAATTGCTGCAGCATGAATCTTTATGGAAGAGAAAGACAAACCTTTGTCCAATAACTCAGTAAGATATTGAAGAGCCACACTCAAATTAGGCTCTGAAATCTCCAAATTCTTTGCTGTACTCCAAAATAAAAATCTCTTCCATTTTTCTGCGTACACTCTCCTAGTACTAGGCCTTCTAGCTTCCATAATCACATTTAAAACTTGTTGAGGAAGCTGAGACCTACCATGTTTCAACCCAGAATATGCCAAGCTGTGAGATGAAGAGATTGAAGCTTGACATTGAGCAGATGACCGTCCTTCTGAGATAACAGATGAGGAATCAGAGGTAAAGGCCATGGAGGCTTCTTTACAAGACTCCTTAGAAGTGGGTACCAGTGTTGCCGAGGCCAATCTGGAGCTATCAAAATCATCCTTGGCCTGTCCTGTCTGACCTTTAGTAATACCTTTGGAAGAAGAGGTAGAGGTGGAAAGGCATAGACATGAAGGTTTTTCCAACTGAAAGACAGAGCATCCACTTTCCAAGCTGTGTGATGAAACCCCTTTGTGCAATACTTTGGCAGCTGGTGGTTTAGTGGAGAAGCGAACAGATCTATGTCTGGAGTTCCCCATGACACTGTCAATTTTTGAAATACATGAAGATCCAGTTTCCACTCGTGGGGATCCATGATTTGTCTGCTTAATACATCTGCTAGGGAGTTCTGTGCTCCTGGCAGAAACCTTGCCTGAAGAGTCAGTTGCAGGCTTAGCAGTCTCCCATAAAATCATTGCTTGCCTGCATAGAGGATAGGAATGTGTTCCCCCTTGCTTGTTGATGTACCACATGACAGTTGTGTTGTCTGTCAGAATCAACACCTGCCCTGGAAGAAGTAGCTTGAACGCCATCAATGCAAACTGGACTGCTAACATCTCCTTCATGTTGATATGTAGATGCTGTAGTCTGGCAGGCCACTTGTCTTGTATCCACTTTCCATTTAGATGAGCTCCCCAAGCAGTGTCCGAGGCATCTGTCGTTAAAATCTGACTCGCCTCTGGCCGGGTCACAGAGAGTCCCTTGTTTAGGTGACATTCCTGAGCCCACCACAAGAATTCCTTTTGAAGGCAAGGTATGATTTGAATGACAGTGTCCAAATCTTGGCAGTGCTGTGTCCATACATTTTGAGATACCATTGCAGCTTCCTCATATGCAGTTTGGCATTGGGAAGCACCAGAATACAAGATGCCATGAACCCTAATGCTTGAAGGACTGTCCTTGCAGTCAGCACGGACTGATGAGATAGTTGATGGAAGTAAAGTGACAGACTGTTTTGTTTGTCCGGGGTTAAAAGGCCATCTGGGCTGCTGTATTCAGTCTCACACCCAGAAAGCACATGTCTTGAGAGGGTACTAGACTGGACTTTATTTCGTTCACAGAATACCCTAGGCATCTTAGCACTGCTATGACAAATTCCAGATGCTGTAGAAGGTGTTCCTTTTCTTGAGCCAGAATCAGGCAGTCGTCCAAGTAAGGATAAATTTGAATGCCTTGAAGCCTGAAGTAAGCTATCACTGGAGCCAGAACCTTTGTGAATACTCTGGGCAGTAGATAAGCCAAAGGGCAATGCAGAGAACTGATAATGAAAATCTCCAGTTCGAAACCGCAGATACTTTCTGCAACTTAGCCTTATGGGCACATGAAGGTAAGCTTCCTTGAGATCCAAAGTTACCATCCAGTGATCCTTGCCCAACAGAGGTAACAGTTGCTGTAACGTCAACATCTTGAACTTGGGAATGTCCAGATAAGTGTTGAGGATAGATAAATCCAAAATTGGTCTCCACGTGTTCCCCTTCTTTGGCACTAGGAACAGGCGAGAATAAAATGCGAAGCCCCTTTCTGACACAGGGACTGGCTGAATAGCCCCTATCTGGAGTAACTGAGAAACTTGCTTGTGAGCCTCTTTTCTTTGTGGAGGAGGAACATCTGGCATGCCTTTGAAAGGGGGCATTGTGTGGAAATAAAATCTGTACCCGTGATGAATGATATCCAGCACCCATCTGTCTTGAGTGATTAAATCCCAATTTTCTTTGAAAAGAGACAATCTTCCTCCCAAAGGAGCTGCCAGACGAGAGTCCACTGGCAGCTGAAAAGGCAGGTCATTGGTTCTGCTTACGAAGGACTGACCCCTGCCCTCACCAGAAGTCTGAGCAGGTGAACTGTCTGATCTAGGCCTAAACGAACCTTGAGCCCTGCCCCTCCCACGTCTAGATCTACCCCTAGACTGGGAACCATAAGCAGGATATGTCCACCCCTTAGCAGGCCAATTTCTACTAAACTTCGGAGGCTGCACCTGCAAAAATCTTTAACAGTCTGCATAGACTTAGCTTTGTCCTCCATTTTCTTTAAAACTGCTTCCACAGGCGGTCCAAACAACACATCAGACTGTAAAGGAGCATCCAAAATCCTGGTCTTAACATGCTCAGCTAAATTCTGATCCTTCAACCATGCATGTCTGCGAAGAACAGAACTAGTAGCAGCCACCCTCGAGGAGGCCTGAACAGCATCAAAACCACACTGCAAAGAATGCTTACCCACTTGTTCAGATACATGAACCAAATCCAGCAATTCTTTACACTCAATACCTTCCGCCAAAGCATCCACCTTAGATTTCAATTGTGAAAGGAGATAATTCTGATATTTCAGCATATGAAATTGACAATTCAACGCCCTCATGGCTAGAGTGGAAGAAGTATATACTTTCTTACCCCACCTATCCAAAACCCTCGCCTCTTTATCAGAGGGTACAGGATTTTTAACCACAGAAGCTTTAACACCTTTAGGCCCCTGAGAAACAGTTTCTGGGTCCGCCCTGGGACTCTTAAACAAATACTTATGAGCTTGGGCACCCTATAATACCTATCAGGCTTAACAGGAGCAGGAGGCAAGGAATCAGGGTTCAGAGAAGCCTCTGCAAAACATCCTCCACCACATTTAACACAGGAGGAATAGCTAAGGGCCTATGCTGGGGCAAAACAAGAATTCCCTAAGCCTTTTCTGGAGTCAGAGTAATCTTGGCCTTCCCATTTAAAGTGCTCCCTCATGGAGTGAAGAGTCTCAGAAAATGAAAATCCTCAGGAGGAGAAGCTGAAGGAGTGGAATCATCCACATCAGAATCAGAATAAGTAGGAAACTCTTGCAAGTCTTCCACAGAAGACACTGAAGCCTGTGAACACTGTTCAAAACTATCAAACTCCTGTTCCACCCTAGGCCTCTTATCAGGTGGGGCATAGAACCTCTAATCAGAGTAATCAAATCTTGATAGGAATGCCATTTTAAGCATATGTTTCTTAGGCACAGAGCCGACAAATGTGCTAGGAGGGAGACCCAGGCAGACACACCTGAAGTTGGTGCTTGGCTGTTTCACAGATGGAGCTTTGGCAACAGAAGGAGAGCCCTAACTACCCTGGGAAGAGCTGGGAAAGGGAACAGTAAAGTTGAGAGAGGCTCAGCCTCAGTCCCTACCTCCTGAGAGGGCACATCCTCAAGGAAAAGAGTCTGTATAGTAAAATAAAGGGTTACTGTATACAGAGTGGATCCCTGAGGGAAGGCTAGAGGGTGAGACAGCAGTTGGTAATGCCCACAGCCTATCTGGCATTTCTAGCTATATCCCATGACTTCATTTTGCAGGTGATGTTGGCATAAAGCTACTTAGAGACTTATTATGCAGAACTTTTATTGGCTTGGGATTATCCGGCGGGATGTAGCAGGGTACTGCAGACCTGCTGAGCAGTCCCAAACACTAACCTAGCACAATCAAGCCTCCTTTAATGCCTTTGCTTGCGATTGAGGAGCACAGAGTGCAGCTATGGACAACGGGGTCTCAGGCCCTAAACAAGGTATATACTAATGGTAGAAGATTATGATAATCCCTATGTGGTATCTGCTTCCCACAAGGCAGAAAATACAGTTATTCACTTTTTCTGACAAGAGAAATACTGATAGAGGTACTAATTTCATGTCAGACCTACTGGCTTGTTTGTGGGAGCACTGTGAGTGAAGCATCTAAAGATTACACTACCACCACCACCACAGACTAATGGGGTCTTGGAGGAGGTTAAACTCTATACGAAGACCATGCTAAGAACATGCAGACAGTTTTAGTTTAAGAGACAAATATTTGCCCCAACTGCTGTTTGCTTACAGACAGATACCCCAAATCTGCATCTTAAACCCAAGAGAATCTGGCAGGACCAACAGCAGAAAAATCTGTTATGACAGGAATGCTCGAGTCAGAGAGTATGCTGTGGGACAAGCAGGTTCTGGTGCTCATTCCTGTTTGGCGCAATAAGATGCAGGCAGCTTAGGGGAGCAGGCCCTTGAGTGTGATGGTCAGTGATGTTAACTACATGTTAAAACTGCTAAGCAGGAGGCAGGAGTACAAAAACTGTACCATGTTATGATGATGCCTACCATGATATAGGGGGATACCTTTGAATAATATCTGTAGTGGGTGGCAGGAGAGGAGGAGGGGGGATCTGACTGATGATCTCAATGAGGCTCAGACTGACATCTCAGTGGAAGGGGTAGCATCTCAATGTCCCAGTGGCTATCCTCTACCTAGGTCTCACTGGAAAATCTGGGTGCACCGACTTGGTGCAGCACCAAGCTGATACAGGACTCAGACCTATCAAACAGGCCCTTTGAAGGACTGCAGCAAGTCACACAGACTATGAAGACGAAGAACATCTAAACAGTCACACAAAGTCAGATGCTTACCCCATGCCTAGGTCAGATGAAGCCTTAGAGCAGCTGTGTAGGGCTAAGTATCTGACCACTACTGATCTGACCAAGGGCTACTGGCAGATGCCCTTGACTCCCAATGCTACAGAGAGAGAGAGAGAGAACTCAGCTTTTCTGACTCCATTAAGATTAGAGGAGTTCACATAGATACCCTTTGGGATTAAAAATGCCCCGGGCAAGCTTCCAGAGGCTGGAAAATTGTATCCTAACAGGAGATTATGCCCTTGCTTACCTGAATGATATTGCCATTTACAGCCATTCCTGGCAAAACCCTCTTTAGTATGTCAGGGTAGTCCTGTGTAGACTGCAAAGGGCAGGGTTGACCATTAAGCCCAGTAAGTGTCAGGTGGGTATGGCAGAGGTCTCCTAACTGGGAAATAGAGTAGGGAGTAGTAAGACTGGCACAGAACCTGCCCCTGTTACCAAAAAGCAGGTGAGGGCTTTCTTGGGGACAGTGATGTACTACAGAATGTTGTTCCCAATTATAGTACAACAGCTGCTCCCCTTGC
Source organism: Protopterus annectens (assembly GCF_019279795.1). Taxonomy (NCBI): domain Eukaryota; kingdom Metazoa; phylum Chordata; order Ceratodontiformes; family Protopteridae; genus Protopterus; species Protopterus annectens. The sequence continues at coordinate 1,057,127,782 of NC_056729.1, forward strand.
AAACCCGATGAGGAAAAACAGGCCAGATAAGGTTATCTGGACCCCAGCCTGTGAGCAGGCATTCCAAAAGCTTAAAGGTGCTTTGGAAGGACCCACTGTGCAGCTGTGCCCAGACTACAGCAAAGAATTTGTTGTGCAGGTGGATGCTGCAAACCATGGGGTAAAGGCTTTATTCTGCCAGAGGGAGGAGAGCACCTGTTGTACATCTCAGCCATAGACTCCAACCCAGGGAGGTGTGTTATGCAGCTGTAGAAAAAAGAATGTCTAGCAATAGTATGGGCACTGCAAAAATGTCAGCCCTATCTGTATGGAAGGAAATTCACTATGGTTAGAGACCACAATTCTTTAACATGGCTACATTGAGCCAGCCAGCAAAATGCCAAGTTTTTAAGGCGGAGCCTAGGGTTGCAGGCATATGACATGACAGTGCAGCACTGCAGTGGGATCAGCAATGCCAATGCAGATGAACTCTCAAGATAGGGCATGGGTTAATGTGTTCCTAGATAGGCTCATTTCTCTCAAGCAACATTCCTCCAAGGTCAACTGAAAATCTAGCTTGAGTCTTCAAAGCGGGGGAGAGATGTGACGTGAGGTAGTACCAGCTGTTACAGGGAGAATATGCAGCACAGTCAGCTGGAGTTTTGTAAATAATTATATGTCATTTGACTATTAAACTGATTTGTACAGATGCTTGTGTTAAAAATGTGTCAGCTGTGGGTCCTGCTGGACAGAAAATACATATACATGTAATTCAGGCTGTAATGTATATATTTTGACAGAGGATAGTAGAAGGGAAGAAGTTAAGCTAAGCTCAGCCCAGCTAACCTTAAGAAAAATATCCTGAAATTAAATGACTTGGTTTTAGGCCATAAACATTTTATCTAAGAGATCTGAATGCAGCCAGAAATGCAATGTCTGTGAAACGCTTGAGCTGAGATCCTGCTCTAGTTTCCTTAGTGGTGAACTAGGTTGCTATCCTGGGGTGCCAGAATATGGCTGGTTAGTTTCTGCAGGAAGGGTGGAAATGTTAGAATTGTTTTACAATTTTCAAATGCTATAATAAATCTTAGCTAAAATTCTGTGTGATATCTATGTTTGTGTGTATCTTTTGATATATCAGTGCCAGATCCTGGCTCAGTTTTTAGTGAGAGGGTAGTGTGAGAACCACACAGTCAGGTGACCAGATGTGATGCCATTCTGTAGCCAGCACTGAAATTGTATTTGAATACTAGTGAGAGATGTGTGGAGTGCACTGTTTTTGGACTTGACAAGACACTCATCTACTTTCATCTTGCCTTGCTTTAATAAATAACTAAGGAACAGAAATGATTCAGTCAGTTTTTGTAAATAGATATACAGCATTTTTTTCATTATTATTAAATATATCTAAACCTTTCATTGTGGCTGGTCTTTTTAAAAATATTTAACATTTTAGAGTACTTGCATTTAATTAGTGGCACTGTGGCACCACTCTCCTGAAAGTCTTGCTGCATGGTTAAAATCTACCATTTGTATAAGTACTAATTTTACTAAGTGTATTTGGGCACCTTGATAAGGGCCTTAAAGTAGCTGGCTTCAGGTGTTTTGGTGGCAGAAAATCTACAGTCTGGGTGGAGGTGGCAGATTGGGTATGCTATGCCAGCCTTTCCCAGCTCTCTCTGTGTGTGTGTGTGTGTGTGTGTGTGTGTGTGTGTGTGTGTGTGTGTGTTACAGCTACTTTGAACAGGGACACAGAGCACTGATTTTACAGACTAGGTGGTGAAGAACTTGGCTTGGAACACCCGGCTAAAGACTCAGCTCTATAGTGGTCAGTGGGGAGTCTTATTTGGAGCCTGGAGAGAAAGCCTAGGACTGGAATGTGCATTCTCTGTATGCTCCTAAGGGAAACTGTACTTGGTGCAGGGGGCTGCATCTGAAAATACTGTCTATTTTTCTCACAGTGAATGTTCTCCACTGGTGTCAGTGGTGAGGACTGAGGCTCCTTGATTACCGCCCCAGACGAAGTACTTCACAGTGGGTATCAGGGATGTCAGCACAGGAATGGTCTGAAGCCTATACCTGAGGAAAACATGATCCTGAGAATGAGTCGGGACGGATGCTCAGAAATTCACTGTCAACCCCAGACTTTGACATCTTCACACCGCTATTTGCCTCCTGCAAAGCAAAGTCTCTGGAGAGGAAGTCTGAATGAGCAGATTGTGCAGATAAGGAAAAAATCTGCACTCCCCTAATCCTGCAAAAAGCAAGCACAGGAGTGAGGCATTCGGTGAAGACCCTTGGGACAGTAGAGAGGCCAAAGGGCAAATTAAAAGGAGAGAACCATTAAAAAGGTATTGAACTGGGAACAATCCAGAATGGGTGCCCATGTGCCTTATTTTACGGGGAATCAAACATTCTGGAATAAACCCCTTTCCCCTTTTTGAAGATCAGAAACTGCTTGGATGGTGCCTTGAGACAAAAGACTCCAAATGTCATCAGGAAAAAAGGGCAGCTGTTCTTGAGGAGGTTGAGGAATGTCCAAGAGAGGAGGATGGGATTTCCAAACCATGTAATACCCCTGATGAATGGTGGAGAACACCCAGGAATTCGGAGTGATCCTTGGCCAACTGTGAAGGACAGGGAAAGACAATTGGCTTTGGAGGGAAGGAAGAAGATAGTCAGACCTGGCTTGCCTGGAAAAGTAGGCTTCTGAGCTGTAGGAGTCTGAATAATCAAAGTAATTGGAGCCCTTCTAGAACCCTTTTTACCTTTGGGAGGAGGGTGAGACTGTCTACGTACAAAGGCAGACTTGGTAGGATAATTCTTCTGAAATTTGGTAAAAGGAGAAATATAAATATGTTTTAGCTCTTGCATAGCCTTACCTTTCTCCTGAAGAAACTTAAAAAGGTCAGCAGCTGCAGAACCAAAGAGATTATTTTCAAGAGAAGCATCCATAAGTTTAGCCTTGAACACCTTAACACAGAATCAAAGGCAGCAACAGTAAAAGAAGCATCTGGTGTGTCATAACTACATTTAATGGAATGGTGTGTCACTTGACAAGAGATCTCCAACAAAGAGGGACGAAGCCTTCCCCTCAGAAACAGGAAGGTCTGAAATAACTTGAAAAGCCTGAGAGAGAAGGGCTAAAACATACCTGTTCATATGGGTCTGGTAATTTACAGCCCTAAAGGCCAGAGCAGCCAAAATCTAACAGGGCACTTATCTGAAACAGCTTGGTAACCAGTAGAGAAAGAGGCGTTCAGACAGACAATTGAAAAATGCATTTGGACTGGCGGCAAAGAAGTTCTGAGGAAGGTACAACTGTATGTCTCCTTTATGTCCTACTCTGTGAATGGGGAGCATATGCAAGATGTACAACGATCCTAATACAAACTAAGCCTTTGCTATACTGACAGTACATTGGGCTATCCTTGGTAGGGAATCCCCAATGTAAGGAACACTGCAACAGTGACATGGAAGGACATCAATTCTTTATCCCAAGATCCCTGGAGAGAACAGCCTAAAAGGCAGAAGTCAGGGCACAGTGCTCTGAATAGCAGCTTACAAAAAAGGATGCTTTACTTGGAATGGAGGTTGAAACTTTAATTTTCTGGGAAATATGCACAAAAAAATCCAGAAGGCCAGTCACAATATTCAAGTCCTCAGTAAATGTGCACCTGAAATATGCACTAGAGCCAGTCAGTCTCCTGGTGTAACTTCCTACCACCAAGTTGATCAAGAGCTTACTAGTTTTTTGATACAATGCAAAGGACATTGTACCTGTGTAAGCTTTCTTTGACAGCCATTAATGTTTCCTAAAGGAAAGACATAACAAAAAGATGCAAGCTTGTCTGAATTCCTGTATTTAAAGACCTTTGAAGGGAGAAACTTGAAAGAGGAGTATATGTTTGGTGTAAGCAGGCCATGCCTCTCATTTTCAGCAGCTGTAAAGAATACTGACAGATGATTGAACTGGCCGAGTGATACTTTGGAAATTATACTTAGGAGGAAAGAAGGATTTAGCTAGAGATATATCTGCCCCTTCCAGAAAATGGCTATGCAGAGGATCTTGAAAATGGCATTCATTCAAATGCTGTATGATTTAATGTATCAGATGAAATAAAAAAGCTGCAACATTTAGATCTCAGGTCTAAGTACCTATAACTTACTCACAATAAAAGCCCTCTCCCTCTACTCAATGTAGAGATCACTGAAGGGTGATGTCTAGTTAGCCCTCTGCTATGAACAGCCCAGCATTCATTGAACTCCTTTGTCCAAACAGGACCAGCAAACACCCATTCTAGAGTCCTAAATCTATACGACAGTATCACCACCACCAAATGACCTGTCAGATACCAAATCCAAGGTATACTCCGTTTCTGGAACTGATTGCTCTTACCTATATAAGGAGAGTACTTCCCTAACAATCTTTAAACTCAGTCTGAATGACTGGATAGGAGACTGCAAAATATGAATGGAGATATGTAGAGAAAGTTTACATAATGGGAGACACTGTCAGTCTCCAACAGTCCGAGCTTCTCAGTGGTCTGTAAAAAACTATGTGCCTATAAATATCACAGTTGTAAAAAAAGACATGGTGCTGTTAGAGGTCAAGTCCACATTTGCATCTGCTTGCATACTAACTTGAAAGATACTGCACCCATGAGACAGTAGTCTCCCTTGTTTGAAAACCATGTTTTCAAATAATAAGTTGACAAATGCCCAGACAACAATGCTGATATAGCATTTGACAATCGTTCTGACTAGGTGGCTTGCCAAAAATGCCAATTTAGATGGGCTTCAGTAAGAATAACAGCCTAAAGTTCAGAAATTCAGCAGACAGTAATGTTGCATGTGATGAAAACCTTGACACAAACTTCAGGAACACTATACAGACAGGTCTGAAAGGCATCATGCCAGTCAGATTTCAAAGTGAAGAAAAACGAAGATGAACGCTCCCCACCCCAGGGATTTTCTATCCATCATAATACTCCGATATAATTAACATAAGTACTTTGATGGTGAAACAGTTGAGACCTATGTCCAGATAAGTGGAAAGATCTTTAGACTGTGGAAAGATGCATTTCCTGGTCCAGGTGGAACAATTTTTCCACCTGGCATTGTAGGTGGTCTGAAGAGAAGACTTCTTTGCAGTCTCTTAGATTGCTCTCATCTTCCTGACTTGTTTGCTGAAGAAGAAGTAAGCAATGTTTGATGCAGTGGCACCAAATTCTAGATAAGTAAAGGTTAAATGCCTTGAATCAGGCCCCTTTGGACTTGCCAGAGGGAGGAAAATAAGCCTTAGGCTTTCCAGTAAAAACATTTACAGCAAGTGAGGAATAGGTGGCAAACATTCAAAGCCTCCCACCATTCTACTTTGCATCTATAGCTTACAACTCCATTCCTGTTAGCAACAGCAGACCTTGGGAATTCTCCAGGGTGCTGAAAGGTTTGACATCTAGAGTTTCCCGCCTCGTACATAGCCTAACACTATCACTCCGAAATTAAGCTTAACAAGCGGGACTCCTGCTGGACATTTTCAAGTAACAGCTCCACATTTAAATCTGTTAAAATGTGGACCGCCATCATGGAGATGCTCTAAGCAGAGGTCAGCTCCTGCAACACAACTGCTTCCCAGCAGAAAGGGTAAGACAAGTCTGTATCTGCTAAGCTATGTAACCACATAACTGATAACTGCCTGATTATTCAGTCTCAAAAGGGCAAACTTGGGTATTGTGCTAACGTAGCTCACAAGTGTAAGACTGCAGCTCTCAGCACAAGGGGTTAATCTGGAGGTGACCTCAATGAACTCTAGTGCCTTTGGATTACACAGGATTTGAAGAAGAGTTATCTTTCTCTAATGATGTATCCAAGATGAAGGATTGTATTAATGAGAGAAAGATTAGAGAGAGGTTTACTTCCAGTTTGAGGACTATGACAATTCAAGCCAGACAGCAGTGACAACCATCAGATATAAGGAAAATCTGTGAAGGAACACCGACTCCTTAGTCACTGCATCACCAATACAGAAGAGCACTGCATGATCTATATGCACTGAGGTATATGCACTGAAGTAGATCATGGGGAACTATAAACATAGCTTCTGTGATGAGAAAACGGGTATGAACCTCTCTTACAGACACATTGTTAAATTGTCTGTGTTTGTTTTATTTGTCTTTGTTAACTGGGATAGTCCGACTGTGCAGCAAGCCCTTTTCAGCACACACCCAAAGGAGAAAAGCTCCGCAGAAAAACTGGACTTTAAACATACATTTGTATCACAGGATACAACTGTACTTCACATAATATAATTTGTGCACTTACATTTTAACATAACATACAAATGTGTAATTGCCTAGCATTTCATTTTGTTTATGCACACACTAGTGACAATGGAGAAACATGAGATTATATTGTAATAGGAAGTTTTAATTTAACTCCATACCATATAATTAATTATAAAACAGCTATAAAAGTCTCATACATTTGCTAGGTATAAAACAGAGGTGCTGATAAAGGTGTTGCAATAAAGATGGACATGTATATCAAGAAATTAAGAGGATCAGATAAAGGTGATGCAATAAAGTTGCTATATCAAGAAAATAAGAGGTGCAGGTAAAGGTGATGAAATATAGAGTTGAACATGTATATCAAGACGAGAGAGACATGTTGGGAACTTAGTCAAGACTTACATAATGGGGAAACCGTTAGAGGTGCATGAGTGTGTGTAAGCTGTGGGATGGTAGGGACAGAAAGAAAATAATGTTGCTTTAGAAGATAACAGATGGGATAAGAAAAAAGTAGGAGAAAGAGTGTTTAAAAATAGCCGGAGATATTAACATATACTTTGTAAGAGGGTCATACAAACTACAAGGCTGGATCCCCGATTGCTTATGCCTTTTCAAAAGTGAGGAAGGCATAACTCTGGAAACAGTCGAGAACAGTTCCTACGAAAAGTGCGGACTGCACAAGCAGTGGGGAAGAATTCTAACAGCTGATGATGAACCTCAGTGCCTCTACCTAATGCAAAGCCCAGGCTAGCGCTAGCACTAGCACCACCACAAAATCCTGGGTGAGGGTGGGGTCATGGGTGATACTGAAAAGTAATCACCTAAACTGGAGAAACATCCAATATTTGCCTCATTGAGTGGCTTCTGCTACTCTGCTAACACCACAGCAAGGATCCTGGTGGAAAGGTCTACAAAGTGCACTTTAATGAACGTGTTAACCACCTACAGCAAATAAAAACAAAATGCTGATGTGCCAATAGGTATCCATCTATGGGCAACATCCAAAAACCATGTGGGGAAACAAGCAGCATCGGGGGAAGGGGTTATGTACCCACCATAATGCTACATCTGTATTGCCCATTTTCATTCTTCCTCAACTGATGAAATCAGAGACTCAAATCCAACTCTGCTGCTTCTACCACATCATTAGATACAAGAATTCTCAAGCTCCTCCCTTTATTCATAATAACCTGCCAACCTAACATATCTCAGATCGAGTTTGCTGCCCTTTGATATAAAGGGACACCCAATTACATAAACTAACAAAGATAGAAAGGAAAAGGGAAGCTGGAGCTCAAAACGATGAGCAGAGGTTGTTGCACAACTCTTAGATCTTTCAGAAGCAAAAGGAAATGGCAGGTGGGTAACAGACAACACAGATGGAACATTATGGTGAGTACAAAACTTTTTTAGCTGATGCTGTCCTTTTCATTCATTCCCCAACTGATGGGATAGAGTCCCCAGCTACTATAACCTTGCAAGGCCCTCAATTAAAGGACAGTCCAGAGTACTGCAGAGCCAAAAGCTGCTCTGTTCCTGGAAATCAAATGCAATTTATAATAAGTAATAAAGGTGAGAGTATTAATCCAAGTTGCAGCTGTGCAAATGTCATCTAGAGAAGAGCTAGACCAAAAAGGCTGAAGAAAATGCCAAAAACCTTGTAGAATTAGTTCTAGGAGGCTCGGGCAAGGATAAACCTTTTTAACCATAAACAAAGGAAATACATTGGTCAAATGATTAACTATGGATACTGGTTTGCCCAATCTGATAGCAGAAAATGAAACAAATAGCTGGTCAGCTTTCCTGAAGTCTTTCATTCTGTCAAGATAAAAACAAAGTTGCTTATGCACATCCAAAAGGTAGAGCATATACTCTCCTTTACTTGAAAAGTTAAGAAAGAAAACTGGTAGATTAACAACCTAGTTTATGTTGGACTCAGAAGCTACCTTAGGCAAAAAAGATGGATCTGTTCACAAGGATACCCTGTCTTTGTGAAAAAAGCAGGTAAGGAGGCTAAGAAGACAAAACCTGGAGTTTGGACACTCGTCCAGTTGATGTGATGGATGGTTTTCCAGGATAAAAATGTTAGTTCTGCTTTGGCTGAAGGCTTGAATGGAGCTTGTGTCAAAGCCTAAAGCATGATAGTTAAATCCCAAAGAGAAGGAACCTTTAACTGGGATCCAAGTGAAATGACTCCCTTAAGAAAGATTTTACATAGTTTAGAAGACGCACTATATTTCTTTTCACCAAGGCAGAAATTAGAAATGGTAGCCAACTGTACTTTAATAGTTGAAAAACTAGCACCATCATTGAAACTTGAAGCTAGAAAATTCAAGTTAAGATGGAACAGGTGCTGAACGGGGACTAAGTCCTTGCTAAGGGCCCAGAAAACAAATCTCTTCCATTTTCTTTTGTAAACTCTTCTACTAGAAGATTTTTGAGAAGATAACTCGATATGATGTGCCAGGAAGGAGACCCTTGACTGTCTAGCAATCAATGGAATTGGAGAAACCAAGCGGTCAGTATGAGGCCTATTAAGTCCAGATCAGTCATTCCTGTCAAGTGAGACAGGAAGTCTGGAGTGGGATCCAGTACCCAGGGGCATGCAGAAGGTGAGGCCAGAGGAAGGGCATCCAGATCTGGCAAAGCCAGAAGTGTGCAATGAGGATAACTGCGCTCTTCAACCAGAATGCTTTCTTTAGAAATTTGGGAATGAGAGGTAATGAAAAGTATAAAGAAGACCCGAGGGCCAATCTTGGACGACAGCATCTCTCAGCGACTCCCCTGTTGGAGGGAACAGGACAAAGAACCTGCTGCACTTGTTGAGGGGAGAAGCAAATAGATTGCAGCATGGCTGACCCCATCAATGGAAAATACTTCTGCCACTTTCACACTGACAGACCACTCATGAGGTAACAGAATGGACTGGTTTAGTTTGTTTGTAATCAAGGCAGATTTCCTTGGAATGTGCATTGCTATTAGAAAGTGACAGGAAGAAAACGCTCACTGCCACACTCTCATTGCTTCTTGACAAAGAGGGTAAGATCTGGTCCCCCTTGTTTGTTGATGTACCAGACCATCCATCTGAATGACAACTGTCCATGATGGGAGAATATCTTGAAAAGCCTGCAATGCTAGGAGGACTGCTCACATCTCTAGGACATGGATATGCACCTTGACCTCCATGGGGGGGCATATACTCTGGACTTTCCTTCCCAATTCGTGCCCCTCCCACCCCAACTGGGAGGCATCCGTGGCAAACGTGGTGGTGGGCAGGGGGAAAGGACAAATGGGTGGCCTCCGTAGAGCTTATTTGACTGAATCCACCAAAGACGATATCTCTTGCACGTCTGTGTAATCCTGACTGCAGCATTCAACAGATGAAGAATGGAACACTGGATTGAGTGTCCATTGAAGAACTTGTATGTAGAATCTGGCCAGAGGAATGGTAATGATGGCTGCTGCCACTGATCCCGGAGCTTGCAAGATTAATCGAGCTGGGAGAGATGAGCTTTGGATCACTTTTTTAACCTGGAATCTCAGTGTCCATATTTGAGTAGACGGAAGAAGCTATCTGAATGACTGTGTCCAAATGAGTATCTATGAACCCCAGGCTCTGTGTAGGCATAAAATGAGATTTGTTGTAACTGACAGTGATCACTAGATGAGCACACAAGTGGAGCACGTAGTCCCTTGTCTGTAGAAGTCCATGCCTGGTTGGGGCAGTTAAGAGCCAGTCATCTAGATATGGAAACACTTGGAAACCCAGCAGTCTCAAGTGAGTTGCTACCACTGCAGTGCATTTGGTGAACACCTTGGGGGCTGTGGCAAGACCAAAGGGCAGTGCTCTAAACTGATAATGACCAGCTCCTAGCTGGAGGCACAGGTATCTTCGGAAGCACCTGTTCATTTTGATGCGATAGTATGCATTCTGAAGATCTACTGAGAACATCCAATTGCCCTTTTGCAGCAGAGGCAAAATGGACTGAACAGTGACCATCTGAAACTTTGAATACTGTACAAACTGATTTAAATTTGCTAAGATCCAGAATGGGTCTCAAGTCACCTTTTTTGGTACCAAGAAGAATCTTAAGTTCCAGACTCTTTCTGGTCTGATGGGACCTCCTGGATGACTTTCTAGCATATTTTATTTCTAGAGATGCTGCTTCACTCTGACAGGGTGGAACATTGGGGATTTTTTTCACATTAGTGGGAGGAGATGGAGAAAATTGCATGGTATTTCCTCTGGATACGATTTGATGTTTTTGTACCCATGAATCTTTTAACAATAGCCAGCCTCTCTGGTGCAGACACAAACTTCCCCCGAATGCCTCCAAAGAGGAAGAGTTGGGCCCCCCCTTTCAGCAACACTGATAGGACTCTGAGAAGGAATCGGTGAAGCCCTGGTTCTGCAGGCCACACCTGCCATGAGGATGGCATCTTCCACTCGAGATTCCCCCTCTGCCCCTAGAGGAACTATCTCTGTTCATAAAGGCCCCTGGAATTTCCTAAACCACATTCCTCTACCTCCTTGCTGATTTCTTGAGAAAAGTCTTTGAGGGGTAGAAAAACGTACACCCATGGCAGACAAGGTCTTTCCATTTGGTTCACATCTGGACAGCATGTCTTTAAACTTAGGGCTGAACAGAGAAGATCTGTCAAAAGGCGGATTGATGAACGAATACTTAAAGGCCTCTGCAAAATCACATAAGTACATCCAAGTACGTCTCCTGACGGTTACACCTGAACCCGCAGACCACGAGGTATGTTCTGCCACATGGGAGATCAACCTCATGGATGTGTTTGAAATGGACAGTAGGGTGGCTAGCTGCAAGGAAATTCTATTCTCAACCTTGCAGGTGTGAACCCAGAAAGAGATTTCCCAAGCTCCTTGGTCAGATCTGTCTGTAACCTCACAAAATCTGCCAAATAATCCAGTGACCTGAGGGCAAAGGTTGCTGAAGCATACATGAGCTTACCAAAGCTTAACCAAATTTGTCCAAAGCCCTAGACTCCATTAGTGGGATGGACAGAAGAACTCTTCTGCAAGTTCCTTCTTTGCAGCTGTTGCCACAAACATGGCATTGATTTAGACTCCCTTGTTCCAGTGTGTACAGTCTTTAGGGGAAGCTAAAATCTTGTCCTGTCTTTTCGGTATTCACTCTACAGTGTCTGGCTCCTTCCACGCCCAGTGAGAAACAAAGTCGATGAGCTCATCAACTGGAGGGAAGGGTCACCAAGAAGTACATGGGCTAACCACAAAGGCCTCCAGGAACACAGACTCCTCCTGCGAAGGGGTGTCGGAGGACCAACCACCTTTTTGTTTCAGGAACTCCAGGAAGTCTCCAAAAGAGACATCTTTAAGTAGTGATCTGGGGGATCCCTCCCTTTCACCAAAAATCGGTGTCCTCTGTGAGAGATTCCTGGGGGGAATCTAAGTGCCTCCTCTTACATGTTCTCTTCCGAGGGGCTTTCTCAGTGGGATGCTCTGCGGAAGTATCAGAACAGATGAAGATGTCCTGATGGACCGGCTGAAGACTAATTTGGGCAGGCTGTCCCCACGGGACAGGATGGATGAGGCTCACAGCAAAGAATTGGATGAGGCAGGGTTGTCCTCTTCTCTAGCCAAGGAAAAAGCCCTCTCAACAACCTCAAAGGCAGAATGCCTTCGGGACACAGAAGTCAACAGCACGAGAGCTGGAATTTTTCGAACCGTTGGCTCCTGCAACCTCACCAATACTCCATCCAAGTCTGTTTAAACTGCGCAACTGTTTTTTAGACTTCGTGAATTGAATCCTTGCCTCTGTTTTCATCTTGTATCCCTATCTACCCACACAACTGTTGTGGTTTTAAAGCTCCATGGCTTTTGAGTTGCCCGCCTCTAGTATAAATTTGACACTGGACACTCCCTCCCAGTCCCACTGCATCAGCTAATTCTACTGAGTACAGTGAGATCAGTTCTGAAGGCCCACTCCTTTAGCTTCTTAACCTTGAATTATCTTCTATCTCCTCACTTTCTATTTCTACTGAAAAAAAATATTGCGCCTCTTCCTACTTCATTCTGCTGCTTGTGCTTAGGTGTTCAACTGCATTTAGTTTGCCACATTTGTTACTGGTTGTATGTAGACTGATTAAATTGATGACTGTATTCTACTGAATTGCTGCTTTATTTGAGCTGTTTTTCACCATTGTGACTGAGCTAATTTATCACATTTGCACTGTTTTAAAGCAATTTGCTGATTAACTGCATTTCATTACTGTTTAACTGGATTTTTCATACTGTGAGTTCTGTTTTTGTCTGTAAGAGGTTAATCTGTGCTTTTTGTGCATTTTCCAGTGTTCTTAAACCTTAAATTGAGTAGCATAGTCTGGATACAGATTTGCTGCATCCAGAGTGGTTTGTTTTTGATTTCTGTGTTTCTGGCAGCCATCTTGTGTTTGTCTACTGTGTTTCTGACAGCCATCTTGTGTTGGTAGGGGCCTATCTTCTCTGTTAGTGAGAGTAGCAAGGCTGCCTGGACCTTTCCTGGCACAAGCTGATTGGTAAAGAAAGCGGGGACCAGCAGGATTGGCTAGATTTCTGTGTTGCTAGAATCTTCTAATTTTATGGTACTTAAACCCCACATTTGAGTTGGTTTGGGCTTATACGCAGATCATGGACCACAGATGCACTGTTTTTAACCCATTGTGAGGTATTCCAGCTACAAATTTTCTTTAGTAGCACTTGTGTGATCACCTAGTAGTACTCTTCTTAGACCTTCCACCCTTTACCCACTTAGCTCTCTGGCTGCTGTCCCTCACACAAATATGGGTGGACAATTTCCTATGGTTTCTCCTACCAGTCTGGTTGATATAGGCATCCTGAAACAGTGTAGCAACTGCCTCAAGTACACAGACAACCCTCTACTACCACCACCTAGGAACACAATTTGTGAGAGATGCAATTACAATAAGAACCTGGAGATTATGCTTTCTCCCTCACAAGTCAGCATATATATGGCACTGAGAAGGTTATCAATACAACAAAACACCTCAGAAGCAACACACGCAAACTCTGCTGCCCACCATACCACACATAGTCCACACACTTGTGTCTTACAGTCACTAAGGCCTAAACATAAATCCAACATATTAGTCATACGAGACTCCATTATGAGACGCACAGATGTGCCCCTTATCAGGCTAGATAAGGAGAAAGTAACGGTTAGTTTGTCAGGTGCTAGAATCTGCCATATCACCCATGCACTCAAGTCTCTCAATAACAGGTACTGTTATGACTCTGTCATAGTCCACATTGGCGTGAACGACTTGAGATGTACCTCTCTGGACTATAAGAAGCAGACATGAACGAGCTCGCTGAATGTGTGTCCCAGGCAGGTATGTTCCTAGCCTTAAGCACCATTCTACCATCACCCAGAATAATGCCTCAATACAAACAGAAAATGACTGACTTTAACAATTGGCTTAGTTTCTGGTGTCATTCCAAGGGGATCCAGTACCGGACAGCCAGGGAAGACATGATTGACAGACCACGATGCTTTGTCAGAGAGGGCCCGCATCTGTCTCCCTTGGGCTTCTGGCAAAGGCTCTTACCTCCCCCCCATAGTGTTTTTTTAGTCAATGCCATGAGGTCAAAACTACCAACATGAAATTTTAATCAAAATGCAAATAAAAGGTCATGCTGCTAAACGTTAGGAGTCCAAACATGAAGCTGCACTCATTGCAAACATTGTGCAGTCACAGATACCTGGTCCAAAGCTGTGGAGAGCACCCCAGCCATACTAGGTTACTCATCCTATCATACATTCAAACCCCAAACCATGGGCAGCAAAGCAAAAGGAGGTGGAGTTGCAATACATATTAAAAGACATACGCACCTCAAGGCTGGTCAAACAGTATGATGCACAGGAGACACTTCAGGTGCAGTTAACCACTGGCAAGACCCCTATTCAAATCATAGCTAAATACAGGCCCCCAACTTTGACTCGAGATGCCCAATCCACCAGCTGGTCGACACCCCCACAAGAGATAATATCTTGGACTTGGTATTAACCAACATGAGTAATCACTGCAGCATCCCTACAGTGTCATCCTCCCTGGTAAGATCCGACCACAAAGCGGTCACCATCCCCCCCCCCCCCCCCCAGCTAGGGTCAAACAAAAAAACTTCTCCAAAGCTGATTACAACCTCCTGAGGAAAGGCATAAACAGCTTCACATGCCCCTCCCCAGGAACTGGCAGATACTTCCAAACCGTCACCAAAATACAATACAAGCATTTATACAGCTGCATGGAATCAGGAAAATCTGACAGGACAAAATCATCCACCTCAAGGAAGAGTAACCCGGTCTGCTGGACATCTGCAATAAACTCTATAATAAAAAGAAAAAAATTGCTGTCCATGACCAAGATGGGGCACGTGCCTAATTGGAAGCAATATCTCCTTAGCCTGAACAAGCAAATAAGAGCACTAGTGAACTCTTTCAAAGCAAACTTCGAGTCCAAACTCGCCACATCCACTACAGACATCACAAGGCCTTCTTCACATATGTCCACAATCTCAAAGCAAGCACTCAGAACTGGTGGTCAAGGACACCACATACACAAATGCCACAGATAGAGCCAACCTGCTGGCAGACTGGTTCAGTGAAAACTTCATCCCTCTGTCTCCCCCATCTGTAAAATCAGGACACCCCAGCACCTGCTCTCTCCCCTTATCTCTAGAGAGCAAGTCATCACTGCTCTCTCAAAGGCAAAAAAATACAGCCTCCATCGGACCCAATAACATCGCAGGCTGTGTTCTACATGAACTCAGGAAGGAACTTGCAGCACCATTAGGCACCCTATTCAACCAAAGCCGAGTACCATCTTCGTCCCAGCCGAGTGGAGGACAGCCACGGTCATCCCTATGTATAAAGGTAGAGTGTCCAGCAATCAAGGAAATTAAAGACTTATCAGTCTAAGTAGCCTGACCTGCAAGGCCATGGAACAGATTATCATGGACCTCATTAACAAGGACATTAGCAACCTTCAAATACTCCATCCCACACAGTTTGGTTTCATTGAGGAGAGGTCATGCCTGTTAAATTTAGTCGACTTCTTTGAGACAGTCACCAAAGTCATGGACGATGGGAATATGGTGCACACTGCCTACCCTGGGCAAAACATTCAATACTATTCCCCACTTGGGTATAACAGATAAACTCTCTCAGCTAGGCATTAATCCATGTCACCAGATAGGTAGCAAACTGGCTCACTGATAGAACCCACCTAGTCAAAATTGGAGAGGCCACCTCAAGCAGTAGACCCGTAATGAGTGGTGTACTCTAAGGATCGGTCTTGGGGCCTCTGTTGTTTGGGATATACTTTTCTGAGGGGCAGACCAAAACCAGTGGGCTATGGCTGACCAAGTTTGCAGATGACTGCAAGCTGGATGCTGTCATCAATTCCCCTAGTGATATGGATATCCTCCAAGAGGGTCTCACCCAAACAAATGAATGATGCCAGAAACATGGCCTCAAACTGAATGGCAAAAATCCCCTTTGGGGAGATTGACATCCACACAAATTATCACATTAATAACAAGGTCCTAAGCATGCAATAAGTCGTGAGGGACTTGAGCACGCAGGTTGATAGCAAACTGACTTTTGACCACCATATTGCCTCCACTGTATGGAAAGCTTTCTACATGGCTCACCTCATTAGTAAGGGCATCTCATCCAGGGACAAGGTGGTCATAACATCCCTGCATTCTTCCCTTAGAAGACTCATTATTTTGTACCTCACAGCAGCAGCTGGAGATATCACAGAGGTTCCTCACCAGAAGAATCCAGGGCTTCAAACATTAACCTACATAGTTTAGCTAAAAGCCTGTTCCTGTACTCAGTCTCATACAGACTCGTCAGAGGTGACCTCTGTCTGGCATACAAAGCAATCTCAGACACAGCCTTGATGGGACTGCTGCATATCTGCAAGTCAAGCTCCACTACAGTAACCCGCATGCACAACCTCAACCTCGTCTGTGACATCACTAGGACTTGTTGGCAGGACAGATTTGTGTCCCAGAGACTCCCTCTTCTGTGGCATAGACTCCCTCTCCATGTCAAGCAAAGCACCTCATTAACCCTTTTAAGCATAACCTGGAGAAATGGATGAGGAACAGAAAATACACCCCTGGGATTCCACCTGTGTCTCTGATGGACAGAGGCATCAGGTGCTGACTTGTCAGAACATGGGCTAAGTTCTTGGCAAGGCTTATAAGGGCCTCAGGGACAATAGCCTAGTAACTTTCTATGATACTATGGAGTTAACAGATGCTTACTTCTGTCAGGCTTTTTAGCAGGGGTTTGAACCCCAGCAACTGAAGAGGAGGAGTCAGATGGAAGAAGGCCTCTTAAAATAAGGTTATGTCATTGATCAGTTAAAGCCCTGGCATTAAAGCCACAGCAGATCAAACAGTCTATTTCTAGATAAGCGGGACCTAGGCAATAAACACATTCCCTGTGGGCAATGCAGTTGGGAAGCTTATGCCCACAGGTAATGCATTTCTTGAATCTGTAGGGTTGTCACCAATGATAAAGTGCCACAATACCAAACAGAGCTAAACACTACAGATAAGAAATTATAACAAACTCCAAAGTTAGAGAAGTTAGAAAATGTTTTTCAAGAAACAAAGGAGAAAGATACAAATAACTGCAGAAAGAAATAATACCAGCAATGGTAGGAAGGGTATTGAACAAAATGGTAGCTGAAAAAGTAGCAAAAAACATTTAAAAACAGATCAAGATTATGTGAGAAGGAAGAAACCAGTGAAATAAATATATATATATATATATATATATATATATATATATATATATATATATATATATATATATATATAAAAAAAAACCCATGACCCACAACAGTGGAAAACCTCCAATAAAATACTCAACAGCAAAGGGATCCGTGACTGAAGCTAATGGTGGCAAACAAGATCTGAGGTATGTTAAGTTGGCAGGGTATTATGGGTAAAGGGAGGAGCTTGAGAGTTCTTGGATTCAATTATCTGTTAGAAGCTCAGAGTCGGATTAGAGTCTCGGACATGAACCCATCAGCTGAGGAATGAAAATGACATCAGATCTAAAGATTAACTACGCAAGACTTTACACAACTTAAAAAAATTAAGGCTGAAACAGCTCACATCTAGATCTACAAGTCCTGGTTCTACCATTCTGTAAGACATGTTCAAATTCTGCCTGAATTCACAAAATGTTAATGAAGCAGACTTACAATTCTTGCTTTACATAGTGGACAAAGCCCATTATATGTTATATGACTATAACAATGTTCTGCAGCTGATTCCCAGATTAAATGGTGTGTATCAACAAGTTGAGGCCCATAAATCTGCCACTTCAAAAAATGACTTTGCTGACTCTGTACCGAGTTTTACTTCCTACAGCCTGGACATCCTTCCAACTTATCTTCTGGCAGAGTTCAAAATCTGGCTAAGGAAAGCCCTTCTCTCTCATGCCCTCTCCAAACTGGCCTATAGCTGTAAGCTGATGTGCAGTTTGACGTTTAACTATTTATGTGCTTTACAGTCTGAGGGTAGATATATGTCACTCATCCTAGTTCTCTTTTGGATCACAAGATTTTATCACTGCATGAAAACATTACTTTTACTATGCATTTTTGATTGCACATTAAATGCTGCAAGGTACTTTTCACTTTAAGCAACAATGTCATATACAGGAGGCTCAATAATAGCACTGACACATGGTAGTTGTGGTCCAGCCTCCATGAAGTCTGCAATTCAGCAAGAAATCATGTGTGTACCATAAGGCAAGCAAATCACTCTAGCTGTCTCATTAACTTTAAAGCTATATCCCTACAGGTGGATTAGAAAATAAAACTGTGAGGCAGCATACATTAACTTAACAGTGATTATTTTATACAGTAATACTATACAGGGCATGCCACAGGCTAAATGAATCAAAATCAAGTTTTTTATATATTCAAGAACACATTTCAATAAATTTTAAGTTATGTACTTACCATAACTTGGCATCTGTGTTGTCCATTTTCATTCTTACTAGCAGATGGGTTATGGACCCAATCCTCGGATCAGACTTGGGCGCATTTACACAGACCTGGATCAGAGTCTCAAGCTCCTCCCTCTACCCATAATGTTCTACCCCCTATTCAACCTCCTCAGACAGAGTTTGCTGCCTAAAATCTAAAGGACAGATGTAGTGATACTGGAAGGAAAGAAATAACCAGAGGCTCAAACAGGAACCTAAGGTTCCCATGAATTCTACAGGTTTTCTTCTGGGAGTCATTGGGTAGGGGGATGGCTGGGAGGTAAGATGAGGAAGAATGAGGATGGACAACACAGATGCCAAGTTATGGTAAGTGCATAACTTAAAAATCTGATGTTGTCCTCTTCATTCTTCCTCACAGATGGGTCAGAGTCCCCAGCTAATTAACTCTTGGGTGGCCTCAAGGAAGCCTATGCCAGAGCACCGCAGAACCAAAGGCAGCTCTGCTTCTGTAAATAATGTCCAACTTGTAATGTGTGACAAAGGTATGAGTTTTGAGCTAAGTGGCTACTGCACAAATATCACCAACTGATACTCTGGAAGAGAACACAGATGAAGTAGCCATAGATCTGGTTGGATGAGCTCTAGGCGGATGAGGCAATTGTAGTCCATTCCTAGAGTAAATCAAAGAAATGCAGTCTGTAATCCATCTAGCTAATGTAACTTTAGAAACTGCTTGGCATAAACGGTTAGGTGAAAAGGACCTAAATAGCTTCTGTACTGTTTTGTTCTGTGAAGGAAAAAAACAAGTGGTCTATGGACATCAATAAGATGCAGCATATGTTCCCCTTTGCTTGAAAAATTCTAAACTAAAACAAAACCAACTCAGACCACCATGGCAAGGAAAATAAAAACTTTAACAGGTAAAAGAATATAAAGGATTAGCGCTTTCAGGCTGAAGCCCTTCATCAGATCTATAACCATCTGAAACTTTTCATAGTTTGGTCTGAAAGCTGCACATCAACAACTGTATCAGAAAGACTCATCAGAAACTAGGCCTTCTATACAGAAACAAAGTTTCTTACTTCCAAAGCTAAAGTAACCCTATCTCATACCTACCTCCTACCCAGTCTATTATTCTCAAATACTCAGAAACCTTAACGCCACATTCCTAGCAAAACTTAACCTATAACAGGGTAACCAGATTCCCTGCCCAACATACTTACAAAACCCATCACTGTGTCTCACTTAAGCACCTAAACTGGCTGGAACTACTTAACCTGATTCTTCTTTCTCAGCTAAAGATTATACATTCGTACCAATCGCTCTATTGCCCTAACTTATCCTGCTTTATATTCCACTACTCTCCAACTAGATCACTTCGAAGCTCAGATCAAGACCTACTACTTATCTATAAACCTAGGACTAATATGGGATGCAACTTACATATCTACCATCCTACCATTGCATGGAACTAACTTCCACTTCAAATTAGATTACTAAATCAACCAAATCAATTCAAAGCAACTGCTGAAGAACACTTAAAAACTCTCTGGTCCTGCCTCTGTTCCCACCCACCATAAACTGCCCCCCCATCCCCAAACACCCACTAACTGAATACTATTCACAACTTATCCTCTACTCTCTTCAACACTTCGACCCCTCCTGACCTTGCCTACTAGTCTCTTTTAAACTTAGATTTCCTATTATTTAGCTTAACTCCTCTTTCTAAATACCTCCTCTAAACCGTCAACTGAAAGCAACTAATGATCTGATATTGTTAATCCTCGTTCATTCCTTACGCATGGGTATCGGTTCCGACCTCGGAACCGAGCCGGCCATTTTACAAGCTCACATCAGCTACAAATTCCCCGAGCTAAACTCTTACCCATAAACCCCCTCTCCGTTACCCCAAATTTCGTTTGCCGCGTTGCCATTCGGTCGTGTCAAGCTGCTTCTCTTGAGCTAAGTATAGATATTTGTTGTCAGACTAGTCATTTACATAACTTTTTCCGTCAGAAAAGTTTCTATTTTGTTGTCTCTTACCCTATCGCATTTAGCGACCATATTTTGAGTTTTCTTCCCTTTACTCTGCATCTTTTACCGCGAGGTATTTCTCACTTACCATTGTTGGTAATCGCTTCCTTTCTTCATACCTTCAGGTATTCTTTTGTACCATTGCTGGTACCTTTTCTACTGTCCCCTTTTTCTATCATGGCAGATAAGAAAGGTAGTCCAGGATTCAAAAGATGTTCTGATTGTGGACACAAATTACCTACATCAGAATGCACACTCTGTGTGTTTATTGCTTGGGTGTATCCCACTTATCTGTTGACCCGCCCTGTGTTATTTGTAAAACTTTTTCTAACAGAACCTTGTTGGAAAGAAAAAATAAGTTGTTGCTGAAGGGACTTCTCAAATCTCCCTTTTCAGAGGCTATTTCTGGGTCAGAGGCTTCAAACCCTCCTAGAGCCCATAAGAAAATTTTGGATGATCCCACTAAGGCCAAGTCTTTGCCTTCGTCCCAGGCTGGGGACTCCCACCAACCAAGACCTAAAAAGGCTAAAGTTACTGCTTCAGAGCTCACTCAGCCCCAGTGCTTTCGGTGCCTAGGCCTTCGGCACCAACAGTGATCTTGGCTCCGTCTTCTCCTGTAGCCTTTACTATATGGGCACCAAGTGGCTCCTCGGTTCAGACTATTATGACTACTGCATCAGCACCGACCGTTGAGTTGGCGCAGACCTTGACTACGTCAGGCTCCGACATCTTACTTTGGACCCAAAGTTACACACTGGCCAGATGTGAACAGGATGGTAAGACCCTTTCTGCCATAGGTGTCTGTTATTCTTCCCCTCAACGTGCTTTCTCCTGAAACCAAAAGAGTGGGAAGATATGGTTCAAGAAATCTCAGGGTCCTTTCCGTGACACACAGGCCGAGTTCTCCCCCAGAGGCAGAGGGCAAAACTCACAGGGAAGATGCTCCTTTTGGGGCAGAGGGGGTCCGTGTAACCAGGGTTCCAGGGACTCTCTCCCTGGCCAATCCTACCAGCGCTCTTGAAGAGCAGCCCAACTCCTTTCCTCTGGAAGTGGTTGGAGGTTGTTTTTCCTTGTACCCTTCTGCCTGGCTAACCATCACCACCGACTCTTGGGTAGAAAGAATTATAACCAGAGGTTATCATATCCCCTTCGATCTTTGTCCTGTCCCTTCAAAAAACCTTCCCGATGTTCTACCCAGTCAAAGGGAAGAAGCAGCACTAGAGATAGAAAAGCTGCTAAGAAAGAGAGTCATCCAAATAGTCCCTCCAGACCAGATAGGATCCGGCGTCTACTCAAGACTATTTTTGGTGCCAAAGAAAACCGGGGACTGGAAACCAATTTTGGATCTCAGTGTACTGAACAAGTTTGAGAGAGTACAAAAATTTCAGATGGTCACAATACAGTCTATCCTTCCGCTTTTGGAAAAAGATGATTGGATGTGCTCGATAGATCTTCAAGATGCGTACAACCACATAAAAGTGGACAAGCCATCAAGAAGATTTCTGCGCTTCCGTGCGGGAGCCAGTCACTACCAATTCAGAGTACTGCCCTTTGGGCTCTCTGCAGCCCCCAGAGTGTTCACAAAGTGCATGGCAGTCATCACAGCTCACTTGTGACTACAAGGATTCCAGGTGTTTCCATATCTAGACTGGCTCATTTCTGCCCCCACCAGACATCTACTGGAAGAAGCCCTGGCATACTCTCTCCTCGCTGCACAAAGGCTAGGCATAACCATAAACTGGCAAAAATCCAATCTCACCCCATCTCAGTCCACAAAATTCATAGGAGTTATCTTGGATACAAAGAACTGCAGAGCTGCCATTCCAGAGCACAGAATTCTAAGGATAAAGCAACAACTGATCCCAATCCTTTCAAGGGAGAAATCCACAGCCCACTCTGTCCTACAGCTGTTGGGTTCCATGGCAGCCTCCATCACCATTGTCCCCCTTGCCAGGTTTCATACGAGGCTTCTACAATGGCTACTGCTCACCCAATGGTATCCTTTTCAGCATCCTCTTTCAGCCAAGATTCGAGTAACCCACAGGTGCAAACAGGATTTAAATTGGTGGATGACACACAATCCGTCACAATGGTCTCGCCCCTTCTCCCCCCAGCAACCCAAGGCCACAGTGACCATGGACGCCTCCCTGATGGGGTGGGGGTGGGGCTATGTCAGGGACAGACAGTCCAAGGCACCTGGTCCGAATTGGAGGCCCAACTGCATATAAATGTTCTAGAGCTGAGGGCGGTGCTTCTGGCGTTGCAAGCATTCCATCCCCTGCTGCCATCTGGGACGATTGCGATTCAGACAACATGGCGGTGGTCTGGTACATCAACAAACAAGGTGGAACCAAATCTTACCCCCTTTGTCGAGAGGCCATGAGGATATGACAATGGGTGATGGCTACCAACCGTTTTCTTCTAGCAATGCACATTCCTGGGAGTTCCAACGTGATAGCAGACAGACTCAGCAGGTGCATTCTACAGCCTCACGAGTGGTCCCTGAATCCCTTAATAGCAGTGGAGATCTTCTACCACTGGGGCCATCCTTGCTGCGACCTCTTTGCATCCCCGACCAACTAAAATGCAGCAACTACTTCGCCCAGATTCCCCCTCCGGGACAGTCACCCAGGGACGCTCTAGTCCACGATTGGCCCTCGGGTCTTCTTTATGCATTCCCACCTTTTCCCCTCATTTCCCAGTTTCTGAAGAAAGCCCGTCAGTTGAAGAGCAAGGTGATCCTCACAGCGCCATATTGGCCTCGTCAAATTTGGTTCCCCTTCCTTTGGCCTCATCTACTAGATCGACCATGGATTCTCCATCCAATCCCAGAGTTGATCTTAGATCCACAGAACCTGATTCACCCCAACATGGACAGCCTGAAGCTCACAGCTTGGCTACTCCAATTCCCTTGATTGCCAGGCAGAATGATCTTTTACCAGTACGGGACATTCTCATTGCTTCTCATAAGTCTTCCACTAGAATTACTTATCTAAGTAAGTGGAAAAGATTTACCTGTTGGCTGAAAGAAAAACAAGCAAAAATCCAATCTCACCCCATCTCAGTCCACAAAATTCATAGGAGTTATCTTGGATACAAAGAACTGCAGAGCTGCCATTCCAGAGCACAGAATTCTAAGGATAAAGCAACAACTGATCCCAATCCTTTCAAGGGAGAAATCCACAGCCCACTCTGTCCTATAGCTGTTGGGTTCCATGGCAGCCTCCATCACCATTGTCCCCCTTGCCAGGTTTCATACGAGGCTTCTACAATGGCTACTGCTCACCCAATGGTATCCTTTTCAGCATCCTCTTTCAGCCAAGATTCGAGTAACCCACAGGTGCAAACAGGATTTAAATTGGTGGATGACACACAATCCGTCACAATGGTCTCGCCCCTTCTCCCCCCAGCAACCCAAGGCCACAGTGACCATGGATGCCTCCCTGATGGGGTGGGGGGGGGGGCTATGTCAGGGACAGACAGTCCAAGGCACCTGGTCCGAATTGGAGGCCCAACTGCATATAAATGTTCCAGAGCTGAGGGCAGTGCTTCTGGCGTTGCAAGCATTCCATCCCCTGCTGCCATCTGGGACGATTGCGATTCAGACAACATGGCGGTGGTCTGGTACATCAACAAACAAGGTGGAACCAAATCTTACCCCCTTTGTCGAGAGGCCATGAGGATATGACAATGGGTGATGGCTACCAACCGTTTTCTTCTAGCAATGCACATTCCTGGGAGTTCTAACGTGATAGCAGACAGACTCAGCAGGTGCATTCTACAGCCTCACGAGTGGTCCCTGAATCCCTTAATTGCAGTGGAGATCTTCTACCACTGGGGCCATCCTTGCTGCGACCTCTTTGCATCCCCGACCAACTAAAATGCAGCAACTACTTCACCCAGATTCCCCCTCCGGGACAGTCACCCAGGGACGCTCTAGTCCACGATTGGCCCTCGGGTCTTCTTTATGCATTCCCACCTTTTCCCCTCATTTCCCAGTTTCTGAAGAAAGCCCGTCAGTTGAAGAGCAAGGTGATCCTCACAGCGCCATATTGGCCTCGTCAAATTTGGTTCCCCTTCCTTTGGCCTCACCTACTAGATCGACCATGGATTCTCCATCCAATCCCAGAGTTGATCTTAGATCCACAGAACCTGATTCACCCCAACATGGACAGCCTGAAGCTCACAGCTTGGCTACTCCAATTCCCTTGATTGCCAGGCAGAATGATCTTTTACCAGTACGGGACATTCTCATTGCTTCTCATAAGTCTTCCACTAGAATTACTTATCTAAGTAAGTGGAAAAGATTTACCTGTTGGCTGAAAGAAAAACAAGTAAATCCCTTCTCAGCACCAGTGTCGCTAATACTAGAGTATATGGCCGACCTTTTTCAATCAGGTCTATCGGCCTCTACCATTAGAGTTTATTTGGCTGCAATTTCTAATTTCCATGAGGGTGTCCAAGACTCCTCTCTTGTGTCACACAAATTGTGCAAGACCTTCATAAAAGGTGTGAATCATCTGAAGCCACCTTTTAGAGAACCTATTCAACTATGGGATCTATCATTAGTTCTACAAGCTCTGACAATGCCTCCCTTCAAACCAGCTTCTTCGTGTGACCTCAAATATTTGTCATGGAAAACCTTGTTTTTGGTCGCCATTACTTCTGCCAGACATATCTCTGAGCTTCAAGCTTTATGCATCAAGAGTCCATACTTGATTTTTCATAGAGATAGAGTGTCTTTGAGAACTAATCCTTCATTTCTGCCAAAAGTGATCTCTGAAACGTCCATTAATCAAACCATTGAATTGCGAGTTTTCTTTCCCAATCATTCAAACAGAGGAGAGTATTGCCTACATACCGTAGATATCCACAGGCAAATCCATTTTTACTTAAACAGGACTAGGTCCTCTCGTAAATCTGACCAGTTATTTTTGGCCTATTCTGGACCTAGATTAGGATCTGCTGTTGCTAAGGTCACATTAGCTAGATGGTTGAAAGACTGTGTGACCTTCATTTATGCACAACGTAATATTCTGTTGCCTACTACCATGAAGGCTCATTCGACAAGGTCAGTGGCAACTTCTGTTGCCTTCCATGGCAGAGCTTCTTTACTTGACATCTGTGCAGCTGCAACTTGGGCTATGCCTCAAACCTTCATCAATCATTACAAATTGGATTTGGCCTCCAGGGGAAGAGCATCTTTTGGTTCTATGGTGCTCAGAATGTCCTTCCGTTAGAGCCTCTCAGGAATAAAGGTAACAGGGGACTCTGTCCCATGCATAAGGAATGAACGAGGATTAACAATATCAGATAAAGAAGTTATGTCTCACCATAACGTTCCATCTCTACTGTTGATCCTTGTTCAGTTATTACAACCCTCCCTCCTTCCCCCTCCTGTGGCTTCTAGTTGATCTCACCATCCGGTTCTCTTAGGTCATTTGACCAGAGGTAGCCTCTACCTCCTTTTGACTTGCAAACTTAATATGAGGTAACAGGGAGAGGGGGATTATGGGTAAGAGTTTAGCTTGAGAGTTTGTAGCTGACGCGAGCTTGGAAAATGGCCGGCTTGGTTCCGAAGTTGGAACCGATACCCATGCGTAATGACTGAACAAGGATCAATAATACAGATGGAACATTATGGTAAGACATAACTTCTTTTTTATATAGAACTAATACCTTAAGACTGTAAGAATATGTCTCTTCTCACATTTCCTGCATATTAATGACGACTTGTAAAAATATGATATTGTATAATGTAGTTAACACTTGAAATTATCTTTTTTGAATATTTGCTTCTGTAATTTTTCTCTCTCATTGTATTGTATAATGTTTTGGAGCTTTTCTCCCCAGGCCTCCGCTGAAAAAGGACTATTTTAGCTCAGTTGGATTATTCCCGGTCAACAAATGTAAAATAAATAAATAAATAAAATAAACACTGGTGGTCCAAGTTGGCTTCATTTTAATTTTGTTTTTCTACAAATTTAGAGCACGGGTACTCCTGGGGTTGATTATTACAATTGTTTGAAATATTCTGCAAGAGGATTGGTAATTGAATTGACTGGTTCAAATTAGTTTCTGTGGCTACCTTAGGCATAAAGGAGGGATTTGTACAAAGGGATACCTGCCCTTATGGAAAATAGTTAAGGTGGCTTAACAAAGCTTGAATTTCAGGAATTCTTGCTGAGATGATGACCACGAAGATGACAAGTCTTCCAAGTAAAACTTCATGTCAAAGTCAGCAGCTGGTTCGAAAGCCTTTGAGTTAGGCCCTGGAAAATAACAGTAAGATCCCGCTGAGAGGGAAGGATTTTTTAACACAACAGTAAAATCCCACGGAGAAGGAAGAATTTTTTTTAACAAATGCCCAAGTTGAAAAATTTCTTTCATGAAGGCCTTATATAACCTAGAAGTAGCCGGAATTCTGAACAGATTCCCAGAGTGGAAGTCTGATATGGCTGCCAGCTGAAGTTAAATAGAAAAACTACCTCCTTTCTTAAAGGGAGACAAGAAAAAGGAGGATAGCGGAGATAAGAGCTGTAAAAGGATTGATCTCTTTGCAGGCCAAAAAAACAAATCTTTTCCATTTGCTTTTGTAAACCTTTTTAGTAGATAGTTTCTGAGAGGCTAACACAATGTCTCACACTGGGGAAGCAAGCCTGGACCTCTGTACAATTATTGGAATTGAAGAAACCAAACGGTCAGTCTGAAGGAGCGTAGATTCCTACGGTAACTCTCTGATGGGTGAGAGAGGAGATCCTGTCTGGGTTCCAGTATCCATGGTAGACACTTCAGGTGAGACCAGGTCTGCCGAATCCAAAAGGGGGCAATGAGGATTACCGAGGTCTTCAACCATCCAGCTTTCTTTAGAAACGTCAGAATAAGTGGTGGTGGGGGGAAGCATAAAGGAGACCGGAGGGCTAATCATGAACTAGAGAATCCCTCAGAGACTCCACAGAAGGTAGGATCAGAGCAAAATACCTGCTGCATTTGTTGTTCTGGAAGAAGCAAATAAGTTGCAGTAAGGTTGGCCCCAACAGCCGAAAATCAGGTACACTACTGATTGATTGAGGGACCACTCATAAGGGGTCAGAATGGACCTGCTGAGTCTGTCCACCAGAACGCTGGACTTCCATGGTATGTAAGTTGTAATCACAAAGCAGTTTGAAGTTATTGCCCATTCCTAGACTCTCATGGCCTCTCTGCGTAAAGGATATGAATAGGTTCCTCCCTGCAGTCTCAGGTAAGCTGTGACTACTGCCATGCACTTCGTAAACACCCTGGGGGCTGTGGTGAGTCCAAAGGGCAGAGCCCTGAACTGGTAATGATCGTCTCCCAGACTTACAGCGCAAATGACTCCTAGAGTGCCAGTCTATTTTGATGTGATAGTACATTCCTGTTAAGTCTATCAAGCACATCCAATTGTCCTTGTGCAACAGTGGTAGGATGTACCGAACTGTAACCATCTGGAACTTTGCCTAGATCCAGAATGGGTCTCAGGTCAGCAGATTTTCTTTGGCACTAAAAAAAGTGGAAGTAAGTTCCAAATCCTGTTTGGGCACGGCCTCTTGGATGGCTTTTTGTGCAGCAGCTTTTGAACCTGTATTACTCCACACTCCCTCTGACTGAAAGGAATGCCAGGGAGTTTTGTTTGCTTTTCTGAGAGTGACAAAGAAAAGAGGATGTAGCATCCTTTGGATATTATGCAGAGCACCCAGGCACTTTTTGTGAGTTTGGTCCAGGCACCCGGGTGCAGCGAAAAACGATCTCTGTCTCTAGAGTACAGCAGTTGGGCAGCACTTCAGGAGCGCTGACAGGACTGGTCAGAGAATGGTTCTCTGAAGCCCTGACCCTGTGGAGCCCCTCTGCCTCTGGGGCGGCTTCTCCTTCTGTCTCTGGAGGAAGATCCCCTGCGTTGTTCCTGGGAAGACCCTCAGGAATTGCAGAACCAAGTTTTTCTACCACCTCGCTGATTTCTCTTAAAGGTAAGCCAAGGGGTAGAAAACCTGACCCAGATGACAGACAGGGTCTTCCCTTCCTATTCACTGCAGATTAGGGTCTCCTTGATGACCCAAATAAAGAGAAACCATCAAAAAGGGCATTGACAAAGGACACCTTGAAGGGCTCTGCAAAATCACAAATCCTTGTCCAGGTATCTTAAAACGCACAATAGTCGAAGAGAGAATAAGGAATGGTACTTTCAAAAGGGACTAAGTAGAGACAATATAAGTACCTGTCCAACACAGATGCAGGTAAAATCCACAAAACTTTAAAAAAAATATGAAATAAAGGAGTAAGCGCTTTCACGGTACATTCCTACTGCTTCTTCACACTGAATACTAAAGAACACCAGAGTCATTTAAATAGCACATCAATAAAACAATCAGCACATCAATTAAGCATACAATGGTTAAAGTGCCAGTACATAAAAACACAAACCTATACACCAATGTCAATGTTTCAAGTGTCTGGCTTTCAAAAAAGGTTTAAAGGAGACTACCTCATTTAAACCAGATGCTTTATCAGCACTTAAAGATAGTATCCACTTTTGTTCAGCAGATTCAGTCCGGTTCCTAATGTCCCCTTCCTCTTAAACTCTCTGAAATGATCTCAAGCACTAAGAATCTAAAATTATGATCCGTGCCATAATTAATGACGTGCTTAGCCAGACCATTTGTTTCTTTTCTATTTTTGATGTCCCTTTGATGTTCTAAAATTCTATCTTTTAGCTATCTATTGCTCATCCCAACATAAAAAGCATGACATTTAATACAATAAAATAAACTATATTAGATGTCCTGCTATCAGCATAAAAATTTGTCTCCAATTTAAAATTCATATCAGGATGTACGTATTTGCAACCCGTATGAATGAACTTAACATGCTGTGCAATTTCTACACTGAAAAGTTCCTTTCCTATCTGTTGTATTCTCATTATTACACAGAGAGGTATTATAGCACAACAGGCTTTTCGGTGACTTGTTATTCTTAAAAGAAAAATGTGGCACTGCATCTATAACATCTTTTAGTTCATCCATGGTGCCAGGTATAGCCCAATTTCTCTTAATAATGTCACAAACACCCTGTACACATCCAAAGAATATGTTAGAGGAAATCTAATCACCTCTTGTCTATCTTTAACCTCAGTGGTTTTGGTGATAGCTCTATCTGCATAATAGGGTCTATATTTACCCTCTCTCTTTAAAGGCTTCTTTAATACAGTCATTGAGATCTGCTTCTTTATACCCTCTGTAAAGAAACTCCATTTTTAGAGACTCTAATGCTACCAGTAGTTCATCATCATTATGAAGCCTCATAGTTCTATATACTTGTCCCTTAATGACATTTCGAGTGACATGTCTGGGATGCATACTGCTTCTATGCAACACGTTATTTTTCCTAGTAAGTTTCCTATAAATAGTTGTGACCATATGTGTTAGTTCTGCTTTCTTGACTTTGACATCAAGAAATTCAATTTCATCACATGAAAACTTGTACGCAAACCTTAAAAACAAGTTGATTGTTGCAAGTAATTATAAAATCTACCAGACAGTCTGCTGTCCCTTCCCATAGCAGAAAGACATTATCCACAAATCTAGAATACCACAAAATGTGATCACAAAAGCTATCAGCTTGAGTAGTACATCCCTCTCCCACTGTACTAGTACCAGGTTGGTGCAGCTGTTAAGCTGTGCCCAACCTTCTGTGCATAAAACTGTTCTTCAAATAGGAACACATTGTTCTCTAATACAAGTTCTTCTAATGCACACAATAATTCAATTTTAGCAGTGGAAAAACAATTGGTACACATAAACTTACTAATATTTTCTATGCCCCTTTGATTAGGAATCACTGTAAAAAGTGATTCTATATCCATCATCACTAGGAGATATTCAGTATCCAGACTGGAAGTAGCCACATACTTCTGCAAAAAGCTACTAGCGTCTTTCAAGACCATCTCACATATCAAGTAAGGGATGCAGGTTTTTTTCAATAAAAATTGAAAGTGGCTCAGTCACCCAACCTTTCCCAGACACTAACGGAAGCATGGGTGGGAGTGTTGGGTTTTGTGTACCTTGGGTAAGCCATAGATAATTGGTACGAGGGGTTGCTTAACTTCAAAATACTGAAACAGTTTCTCGATCATACCAGTCATTAACAAGTCAAATATAAAAAATGATACTTTTTCTATAATCCCATTAACTATGGGCTTGGTAATGCAAGCATATGTAGTCTCATCACATAACAGTTTACCCATCTGGCTTACATACAAGTCCCTATCAAAGATCACTATTCCACCTCCTTTGTCTGCCGGTCTAATCTGTATAGATTTCATGACTCTCAATTCAGTTAAGGCAATATGCTCTTCTTTAGTCATGTTATGAAACCTGCTCTTTTTCTTACAAACTCATCCCTTAACTTCTTTTCACATAACTCAACAAACGTTTCTATTCTTGCATTAGGTGGTGGAATAAATGTACTAGGTTTCTTAAAACAGTCCAAGTGATTGTTACTAGTACCTTTAAACATTACTTTCAAAGTCAAAGTTTTACCAAAGAGTCTTAATTCAGTTAAAACATCTGTTAAAGTGGCCACTGGCTGGAATAAAAGAGAGGCCCTTATTCAAGAGAGTTAGCTGTGCTTCATTTAATTCCACTGAGGAGATATTATAACCAAATTATTTACATCCGTTTGCACGGCCCTATGGAGTTCCCACGCTCTGTAGTGCTCGGTAAATGCTGCAGGATCTCCATTCTCCCTTGGCTTTCTTCTTCTGATGGGAAAAGGGGCCTGCAGATGAAAAGATGTTGAAGATAATGGTTTTAGTCCCATAATTAAAGAAACAGGCTCAGAGGAGCTCCCATTGTCCCCAGAAGGAGACTTCCCTTTTCTTATGCTCTTGCTGTGTTGGCATTCTATCTCCATGCTGCTGCTGTAACGGCTCAGATCCGCTTCCGGTCGACTGAGAAGATTGTATTACAAGCAAACCTATTACGGTCTCCACTACTGGAGGTGTGTCCGATGCCGTGATGTCATTGGCTGAACCAAAACAAGGTTCTAGGGACTAGGAGGTACTACTACAAGCTGACAGCTTTTTTGGTCACATTTTGTGGTATTCTAGATTTGTGGACGATGTCTTTCTGTTATGGAAGGGGACAGCAGACGGTCTGGTAGAATTTATAGATTACTTGCAACAATCAACTTTTTTTTTAAGGTTTACGTATAAACTTTCATGTGATGAAATTGAATTTCTTGATGTCAAGGTCAAGAAAGCAGAACATATATGGTCACAACTATTTATAGGAAACCTACTAGGAAAAATAACGTGTTGCAGAGAAGCAGTATGCATCTGAGACATGTAACTCGAAATGTCATTAAGGGACAAGTATACAGAACTATGAGGCTTCCTAATGATAAAGAATTAGAAGTTATGTACTTACCATAACGTTCCATCTGAGTAGGTGGATTAATTTGTCTGCAACCTGTGGGGTATGGATCCGATATCGGATCCGAACTGGCATGGTTTATCCAGCTATGGATCCGAGCTCCTAGCTCCTCCCCTCACCCATAATGCCCTGCTCTCCCTACATGACCTCAGATCGAGTTTGCCCTGCACCAACTACCCTAACTAAAGGGTAACACACCCTATGCAGGAAACTGACAAGGCCAGGGGGATAGGAGGGCGGGATGGTTGCAGACAAATGAATCCACCTACTCAGATGGAACGTTATGGTAAGTACATAACTTCTAAATCTGAAGTAGGAGAATTTATTTGTCAGCAACCTGTGGGACAGAGTCCCCAGCTACCTGAATCTTGGGTGGCCATCATGGAAGGATATTCCGGACCACCGCGGAGCCAAAGGATGCTCTACCTCTAGAAGTGACGTCCAGCTTGTAATGAGTAATAAAGGTATGAGATGAAGCCCAAGTGGCTACTGAACAAATGTCATCCAGAGGAACCCTAGACTTAAAGGCCACTGAAGTAGAGACAGACCGGATCGAATGAGCATGGACTCCCTCCGGTGCGGGCCTCCCAGAGGCTTGGTAAGCCAACAGAATACACTGAGAAATCCAGCGTGACAAAGAGACTTTGGAAATTGGTTTACTCAGATTGAATTTGGCAAAAGAAATGAACAACTGATCTGATTGCCTATGACCAGCTGTCCTATGAAGGTAAAAATGAAGCTGCCTGTGAACATCCAAGGAATGCAGCTTGTATTCGCCTTTGTTTTGATACTTAGGGAAGAAAACAGGGAGGTTGATGGACTGATTAATGTTAGCTTCTGAAGCTACTTTAGGAAGAAAGGAGGGATTGATCCTGAGGCACACCCGGTCCTGATGAAAAATCAAATAAGGCGGTTTCATGGATAGGGCCTGAAGCTCAGAAACTCTCTTAGCCGAAGTAATGGCTACCAAAAAAGCAGTCTTAAAGGACAAGAATTTAAGATAGACTGTGTTCGCAGGTTCGAAGGGGGGAGCGGTCAAGGCCTGAAGTACCAAGGAAAGACCCCACGGGGGAACCATTTCTTTGACAGGGGGTCTGAGCAAAAAGGTGCCTTTTAGGAAGGTTTTGCATAACTTAGCCGACATGAGACCCTGAATCATGTCCAACATGGTAATGAGATATGGCCGCCAGCTGAACTTTGACCGTGGAACTACTGGCGCCATCATTAAAGAGAGTAGTATTGAAATCTAGAACCAAAGGAAGGGGAACCGTGAAAGGATCTAGGCCTTGCCGCTCTGCCCAATTGGAGAAACACTTCCATTTACTGCGGTAAATTTTTCTGGTAGAGGGCTTGTGGGCCGCTACCAGAATGGCGTTAACTGGGGACGAGATACCGGGAGTCCTGATTAGGAGTGGAACTGGAGCAGCCAAGCAGTCAACTTCAGGTTGTCCAGGTTCGGAGTTGGTAGGTTCGATGGGTGTGATATCAGATCCGGAATGGGATCTAGAATCCAAGGTGGATTCACTGAATGAGACCTTAGGTAAGGGAACCAGATCTGTTGAGGCCAGAACGGGGCAATGAGGATCATTCTGCACCCCAACTGAGAGGTTTTCTGAAGTACTTGTAGCATCAGAGGTAGAGGGAGGTATGCGTAAAGGAGACCGGGAGGCCAAGCATGCACCAGAGCGTCTCTCGGAGAATCCCCTGGAGGGGGGATTAGAGCGAAAAAACTGTCGCACTTGGCGTTTAAGGGAGAAGCAAAGAGATCGCAACAGGGAGTCCCCCACTGTGCGAAGATACGTTTCGCTACTTGAGAATTGAGAGACCACTCGTATGGGGAGAGAATGGTGCGACTGAGCTTGTCCGCTAGGATGTTGGTCCGACCCGGAATATGCGTTGCGATGAGAAAGCGGTTGGTGGAGATCGCCCATTCCCACACTCTCATGGCTTCTCGACATAAAGGGTAAGACCTGGTTCCCCCCTGTTTGTTGATGTACCAGACCACCGACATGTTGTCTGATTGAATCGCAATTGTTCCCAGGGGAAGGAGGGCTTGAAGTGCTTGCAACGCCAAGAGCACCGCCCTCATTTCCAGAACACTGATATGCAGGGAGGTCTCTGAATTGCTCCACGTGCCTTGGACCGTCCGGCCTGCAAAATGCCCCCCCACCCAAGGCGGGAAGCGTCCGTGGTCACTGTGGCGAGAGGGGGAGATGCACAAAAGGGGCGGCCCCTGTGGAGGTCCGGAGAATGGAGCCACCACAAGAGAGACCTATTGCAAGCCTTGCTGATTGCAATGGGATGATACAGGGGGAGGGAGAGAAATGACCATTGCACCTGAAGTGTCCATTGAAGTACCCGCATGTTCAAGCGGGCGAGTGGAAGAAGAGTAATCACTGCCGCCATAGACCCTAGCTCCCTCAGGATCAATTCCGCAGGTGTTGAGCTGGAGTGAAGGATGGCCCGCACCTGGAGTCACAGATTCTGAACTCTGTCGGTTGTGAGAAAGGCTCTTAAATTTCTCGTGTCTAACCTGGCTCCTATAAATTCTATTATTTGAGTAGGGACCAGGTTGGACTTTTCTATGTTTACCGTGATGCCTAGCCAGGGAGCTAGACGAAGAAAGGAGTCTCTTGCCAAAGAGAGTAGATGCCTTGTTGGGGCGGTGAGAAGCCAGTCATCTAGGTACGGAAAGACCTGAACCCCCTGAAGCCTCAGGTGGGCCGCAACCACTGCTAATTCTTTGGTGAACACCCTGGGGGCTGTGGTGAGACCAAAGGGAAGGACCCTGAACTGGTAGTGACTGGCTCCCAGCCAGAAGCGAAGAAACCTCCTGGATCGTTTGTTCATCAGAATGTGGTAGTACACATCCTTGAGGTCTATAGAGCACATCCAGTGATTCTCCCCTAGAAGGGGGAGGATGGATTGCAAAGTGACCATCTGGAACTTCTCTTTGGGAACTGACAGGTTCAACAGGGACAGGTCCAGAATGGGTCTTAGGTCCCCCGTCTTTTACGGCACTAAAAAGAACCTGGAGTAGAACCCTGATCCGATCTGGTCTGGGGGGATGGGCTGGATGGCTCTTTTTCTCAGCAGATGGCCAATTTCTGCTGAAGCGGCCTCCCTCTGATCGGGTGGAACATCGGGGAGGGTTTTTAACTTTGGGACATGAAGAAAGGGGATCTTGTAACCTCTGGATATAATCTGGAGTACCCAGCGGTCCGATGTAATGGACTCCCATGCTGCTAGGTGCTCCGAGAAACGTCCCCCGACTGCCTCCAGAGTGGACCAGTCGGGCAACCCCTCAGGGTTGCTGCGTGGGCCGTTCAGAGAAAGGTTCCCTGGACCCAAGGTTCCTGGGAGCCCCTCTGCCCCTAGGGCGGCGTCCTCCCTGTCCTCCTCTGCCACAGAAGGACTGGTTGTCCGGAGCGGGTTGGGAGTGCTGCGACTTCCGGAACCACATCTTCTTCTGGCCCTTTTGGTTCCTAGAGTAGGACCTCTGGGGCACAGAGAAGCGGACTCCGATGGCAGACAGCATCTTCCCGTCCTTCTCGCTCTGAACCAAGGTGTCGCGAACCGTCTTGCCAAAAAGGGCAGAACCGTCAAAGGGGGTGTTCGCGAATGACGCCTTGAAGGGCTCCGTAAAATCGCAGTGGCGGAGCCAGGCCTGCCGTCTTGTGACTAGGCCCGCTCCTGCAGCTCTAGTGGCTCCCTCGGTAGCGTGGGAAAGTAACCGCATAGAGGTGTTGGTCACAGAACGAAGAGTGGCCATATGGGTGGAGTGCATAAGTTTGTCCTCCTCCGACACGGACTCTGGGGGGGATGCAGCATATTCCTTGATAAGATAGCGCTGCATCCTAATGACGTGTGCCAAATAGTTGAGCGCCCTCACTGAGAAGGTCGCTGAACTAAACATGCGCTTCCCCAAACGGTCCATCATCCGAGACTCCTTGCTCAGAGGATGGACTGAGGGACTCTCCTGGGCGACTTCCCTCTTAGTGGCTGCTGCCGACAACATGGCATCTACCGGGGGTCCCTTGCTCCAGTGGGCACGGTCAGCTGGGGGGCTAAGGATCCTGTCGGGCCTCTTAGGGATTGGCTCCACGGTGTCCAGTTCCTTCTACGCCCTGGTGGTAATAAGGTCCACCAGGGGGTCGGCAGGAGGGGACACCCAAGAGGTAGACGGGCCCGCTTCAAATGCCTCCAAGAACACTGACTCGTCCGAGGAAGACTTTGGGGCAGACCACCCACCTCTAATCCGTAACATTTCCATGATGTCTCCGAAGGACACATCTTCAGGGGGTGATCTTGGGGAGCCTTCCCCTTCCTCCAAGTCAGTGTCTTCAGTCAAAGACTCGGGGGAGTCTATGTGTCTCCTCTTACACGAATGCTTGTGAGGTGCTTCCTCGGGGGGGCTGTCCGAGGAGCCCTCACCAGCAATGTCCAGAACCGTAAGAACTGCTTGGGGCAGTGAAGCGGGCTGTCCCAGTGGCCGGGTGATGGAAGCCTGGCCCAGAGCAGATGGAGTGCGGGATGGAGCCGAAGCAAGGGCCGAGGGTCCGGATGCCCTCAACAGAGCCCTCTCCACTACATCAAAAGCCGAGGGGGAGCCAGCCTCGACAACAGGATCCGAAAGTCGGCTCCCCCTCGGATCCGATGAGCGGATCAGAGCCGGCGCCGAGCCCCTCGGATCCGAGGGACCAGTGTGCTCCGACAATGACGGCGCCGAAGGCACACTGAGTCCCTCGGATCTGAAACCGGGTCAAGGCTCCGAGAGGTCAGATCCGACAGACTCGAGGGCAGGGTCAGATCCGAAGTACCCAGTATTGTCGGCGCCGCCCCACCTCCGGCTCTGAGGCTGCCCGGCTCCGAGCACTCTGAACCCGGGTAGCGGGTCGGAGAAGGAGCAATGGGCTTAAAAAATGGGGTCGAGCCTCCCCCAGAGGGGGGGAGGCAGGAGCACTCCCATTTGCATCTGGGCCTGGATGAACCTTCGCATCATCCGGTCTAGATCAGCATCGGAGAGTAAGTAGACCTCGACGAGGCTACCGAGGTAGGCCTTGAGTGCCGCCTCGATAGCCTCGAAGGAGGTCGGGTCTCCTCATCCTCAGGCTCCGGTGAAAAGCACGGGAACCGGAGCTGAGGAGGGGGAAAGCCAGCAGCCAGAGAGGCCGGAGGAGAAGCCTGCTTAGCCGGTGGGGCCGAAATGGAGGTCTCGGCCGGCCGCTTGTGGTGCTTCTCTCTCCGGTCCTTTTTCCTGGCTTCCCTCTCCTCCGACCCTTTGGCGGGAGTTTGAGTCCCGGGTGGAGGAGGGGGAGCAGGCAAGGCAGGGACTGCCAAAGCAGTGACCACCAAGGGGGCGGGGGCCGAAGCCGAGTCTGGGGGCAAGAGTCCCGCCAAGACCAGCTTCGACCTTCACTCCTTCAATGCCCTGGGGTTGAACCCTGCACAGAATGAACACCCTGAAGTTAGGTGTTCAACCCCAAGGCATCGAACGCACCGAGTGTGGCCATCAGCAGGAGAAAGCTGATGGCCACACTCGGAGCACTTTGAAAAAATTGCCTTTGGGGCCTCAGACATAACTATTTTTTTTTTTTTTTTTTTAAAAAAATAGTAATAATAAAAAAAACTAACACACTCACACAAAGGCCCCAAAAAACAAACACACACACAGCTACGTACCAGCGAGGGGAGGGTAAAAACTATGTTAAATTAACCCAAAAAATATATAGACAAAAGGGAAACCTATAACTTTCACACAACTAAATAAAATTTAAAGTTTTAAAACCCTTAATTAAGAAAATATAGAACTTAGCTTTGGAGCTCTGAAAATCCAGCCTACACCATGCGCGGCAAACTAGATCTGGGGTCATGTAGGGAGAGCAGGGCATTATGGGTGAAGGGAGGAGCTAGGAGCTCGGATCCATAGCTGGATAAACCATGCCGGTTCGGATCCGATATCGGATCCATACCCCACAGGTTGCTGACAAATGAATTCTCCTACTTCAGATCTACTGGTAGCAGCATTGGGAGTCCCTAAAAATGGAGTTTCTTAACATAGGGTATAAAGAAGCAGATGTCAATGAGTGTAATAAAGAAGCCTTTAAAGAGAGAGAGGGTAAATGTAGACCTTATTATGCAGGTAGAGTTATCACCAAAACCACTAAGGTTGAAGATAGACAAGAATTAGATTTCCTGTAACATATTCTCTTCAGGTGTACAGGGTGTTTGCTACATTATTAAGAGGAATTGGGCTATATCTGGCATCACAGATGAACTGAAAGATGTTAAAGACACAGTTCCACATTTTTCTTTTAAGAACAAGTCAATTAAAAGACTCATGCTATAATACCTCCCTCTGTAATAAGGAGAAGCTATCAGATGGGAAAGGAACTTTTCAGTGTAGAAATTGCATATGTACATCCTGATATGAATTTTAAATTGGAGACAAATTTTTATGCTGATTGCAGGACATCTAATATAGTTTATTTTAGTTATTGTTTTAAATGTCATGCTTTTTATGTTGGGATGAGCAATAGACAGCTAAAAGAGAATTTTAGATCAAAGAGACATCAAAAATAGAAAATAAACTAATGCTCTGGCTAAGCACTCCATTAATTATGGGATGGATCATCATTTTAGACTATTAGTGCTTGAGATCATTTCAGAGAGTTTAAGAGGGGGGAACATTAGGAACCGGACTGAATCCGCTGAACAAAAGTGGATTCTATCTTTAAATGCTGATAGAGCACCTGGTTTAAATGAGGTAGTCTCTCTTAAACCTTTTTTAAAGCTAGACCCTTGAAACACTGACATTGGTATATAGGTTTGTGTTTTTACGTACTGGCACTTTAACCACTGTAAGCTTAATTGATGTGCTGATTGTTTTATTGATGTGCTATTTAAATGACTCTGGTATTCTTTAGTTTTCAGTCTGAAGAAGCGGTAGGAATACACTGTGAAAGCACTTACTCCTTTATTTCCTATTTTTATTAAAGTTTTGTGGATTTTACCTGCAGCTGTGTTGGACTTGTACTTATATTGTCTCTAGCTTGTCCAGGTATGCCTTCTAATCGCAATGCCTGAGCCAGCTGCCTGTGAGGTGCCCTCCGTAGCATGGGAGTTGAGTCTTATGGAAGAATTAGACAAGGGAAGAAAGAGTCGCCAGTTGGGGAGATACTTCCTCCATCTACATGGTCTTGGCAAAAGGGTCCGAAAGTTACTTGACCAGGTCTCTCTGCAATCTAGTAAAGTGTGCCATATAGATCAACACTCTCAGGGAGAAGGTGACAGAGGCGCAAACACACTTACCAAATCTGTCCATTGCACTGGACTACCTGGTCGGTGGATGGACAGAGGAGCTCTGCTCAGCCAGCTCCTTTTTAGTAGCTGCTGCCACAACCATGGCACTACCAGTATACCCTTATTCCAGTGGGGATGGTCCTTGGGGGGGGGGGGTTATGACAAAAACTTCTCCAGCAATTTGGGTATTGGCTCGATCATGTCCAGCTCCTTCCACACCTAGCGGGCCACTATATCCACAAGTTCATCCGCCTGGGGGGCTCAACCCAAGAAGTAGAAAGGTTTTCCCCAAAAGCTGCCAAAAACACAGACCTCCAGAGAAGTAGTTCGGGCTGACCAACCACCTCTGTCTCAGGATTTCTAAAACATCTCCAAAGCAGACATCTTCTAATTGTGATCCTGGGGGTCCTTCTCATTCGCCAAAGTCCATGTCCTCAGTGAGGGATTCCAATGAGGAATCTATATGCCTCTTCCTGCACGACTTCATATGATGAAACTCCTCTGTGGGCTGCTCAGGGGATGTCTCAGAAGAAGAGGGAGCTTCCTCCAAGGAAAGCGTTTGAAGACTCCTCAGGGCAGGCCGACCATGGGCAGGCATTACAGGCTCAATTCTCTTATCCAAAGAGGGACGTTAGGGAGGATCATAGCTTCAGGAGGTTGGGTCTTTGTGAGAAAAGAGAGCTCTAACCACAACTTGGAATACCGATGGACCCAGAGAATCCCTCCCCCGACTTTCCCAGAGATGAAGATACTGAGAAAGAAAAGGCAGGACCCACCCGGATCCATGGCTCCAATGCAGGAGAGGATCAGAGCTGTCAAGTGCTAAAGCGCCAAGAGGAAGGAATGGCTCAGACACAGTCAAAGCCGAACCCCTCTCATGAATACGACAATAACCTTTCAAATCAGAGACCCACTATGATCAGATGACATCAAAGCAGAGGTGGTCAAGACGACCATCATAGTCGAGGAAGAAAGCCTCCTCGGATCAGACACCAACTCTCCTGGGTAGCTAAGATCCTGGGACTCTGATGCAGAGGGTCAGATCAGAGAAGGAGACTGTAATGTAATAGGACCACTCACGGATCCCTGAGGGGATGGAGTGAGCAATACCCCCATCTGAATAGAGTCTTCAGGATCTTCCTTATCGTTCTCTCCATGTCAATTTCCGAAAGACTCCTAGAAGCCCTTGAGGAAGCTGCAGACCCTGTTCGGGAGTGTCTGTTCGTGGTTTGAAGCATCTTAGACGGTAAGATATTGATCTAACGGTGAACTCCAGGGTCCGTCTCAGAGTTCTCAGATTTGAGGGCTTTGAATCTGATGTAGAGGTAGAAGGCCTACGAGAGGACCTCGACGCTGAAAAATCAGTCGGGCTCTGAGGAACACCTCGGATCTATCAGTGTAGAAGTAGGTCTCGAATCAGACAATGTCAGAGCCAAATGTTTCGGCATTTTGCCAGGAGGCTCCAACGAAGCCCTGGGCGGCTTGTGAGAGCACTTCTTGGGATTAGAAGACCCCACCACACTCTCTTGGAGGGGGTTTGAGTCCCCGGAAATGCTGAAGGATGTAACAGGCCCTTAAGAATCGGCTTGTTTCTGCGATCAGAGATTGCTCTAGGGTTAAACCCCTAACAAATCTGACAAGTTTACCTCAGATGTTCAGGCCCTAAGTAATATTAACACCTGCTGTGCGTCAGAATGTGGAATCTTGTGCTTACATTCTGAGCAGTGTTTGAACCCTTTAAGCTTATATGATGTTGTTACCACAAAAAAATCACAGTACACCTGTAACAGCAATAAGGAAAAAAAGCAAAGAAACAACCCAGACTGAACAATGTCCACAAGCACTCGCTTGCCAAACTATTACAGGAAACTACAATAACAAAGGAAACTTTTTTTTTTGTACAGGAAATAAGCAAAAGGGAAAGGAAAGAGAATGATGTAAGGCTCGAAAAAAAGAGCTGATAGAGAAGAAGGGAAGAATAAAAGCTGACTCTGATGCCTGTGAAAACTATAGGGAGGGGAGGAGGAGTAGAGATAGAAACTATAAGAGCCAACACAGAAGAACTTAGAT
Organism: Protopterus annectens; assembly: GCF_019279795.1. Lineage (NCBI taxonomy): Eukaryota > Metazoa > Chordata > Ceratodontiformes > Protopteridae > Protopterus > Protopterus annectens. The sequence goes on from NC_056729.1 coordinate 1,057,168,927, forward strand.
GAAAAACTTTGAAAATTTGCTGTCAACTCGAGACTGCAGAGAACCATATCTGTCACTGCTGGCGGCAAACGAGATTTGAGGAGGTTGGTTAGAGGGAGGAGCTCGAGACTTGGATCAAAGTCTGTGTAAATGTGGAAGACCTGCAACCCATCTGTGAGGAAGAATGAAAAAACATCATCAGATTTAACTTTTCAATGTTTAGAATGATGTTTAACTCTAAAACAGTCTATGTATCAGTTTGGAGAGTATTTTCAACTAATGAAAACTGATATTCCTTTTGGGATTTGGAGAAACTCTTTCTGAAGTCTGCCACTGCAACTCCTGACCATCACCATTTGTGTAGTCTGTATTTTCATGTGAAATGACTGGTTATGGTATTTCCGGCTACCCATCTTTTAGAAGATTCGGTTTCAATATATTTGTCTTGCATCAGTCTTCACGTTGTTTTCTATACAACTTACCAACTTCCTTAAGAGCTACATAAGATCTTGTTTCAACTGCTTTACCAAATAGTGTCAGCTTCAAGCTATGGACTTTCCCATGGATTTTTGGATTCTTTCATCTCCAACCTGTACATTTGATAGTGTTCTGCAGCTTTTACCATGGTAGTATTTTTGACTTACTGTTTTTTTTCCAATATTTCCTTTACTTTATGTTTATTTTCTGGGTTCTGCCATGTAGCTGATGAAAGCAGTCTTCCTTTTAACTGTCTGCCCATATAATGAAATGTGACTGGAACGGGATGTTTGGATTCTCAGGTAAGCTGAAATGAGTAAATATATGATCAAAACAGCAAAAGCAACTAACAGTAATTTGTTTTCACAGACAGCAAATTTGAAAAGTAGTCAGAATTTGTTTGATTCTTCTGCTGTGATGCACTGCATAAGAGATCTTGAGAGGAAGCAGACCATTATGGGTAAAGGAGAGGGGTGCTAGCAGCCTGTGAAAGTTTCAGATGTGCAGCAATGCCTCAATGCATCAGTTTAAATGTCAATGAACATAGACTCCATATCTGATCTATCATCTTACAAATTTTGAACATCAAGCCTTGGCTAGAACTTATTCCAAAAAAGAAAAATATTTCCTTAATGAAACATTTTGCTCAAGTTATCCTTGTATTGCACTGTCTTTCAATAACTGAATTTTTAAGTTGGCATCAGTATATCTCTTGAAATTCTATTTTTTTCTTCTGTTGTTGGTAACTTAACAGTTGTACTAATCAAAAAATCCACCACTTCTACAAAGTATTTATAATAAATATGCCCTATTCAAAGCATCACTTATGAGCAGTTCCTTGCCTCATCTGAATATCAACATGCACTACAATCTTGAGGCTACTTAGTGCAGAATACTTTCAGAATACTGTTTACAATGTTTGTTGGTCTTGTTTCCAATTGACTTTCTTTACTATATGACAATTCCTTATATCCATACACTAGTGCTAGCAGATCCCTCTCTAAATGAGACCCTCCTCTGTGTCTCTGTAATTGCTCTTGACCCATAAGCAACTGGTCTATTCTTTGAAAGGATAACTCCTGCAGTATTCTGACTGGCATCTACTTGAAACACTACTGGCTTATTCACGTCATGACATTTAATGACAGATTATATGCAATTAATAGCTAGAAAATTTCATAGTGTTCTCTTGTTCACTGGTCAATTTCCAGGCAACATCTTGCTTCAGCATTCATCTCAGGAGTAAAGTTATTTCAGTAATGTTAAATACTATTTTTCAAAATACTAAATCACGTTTAGGAAACAAAGTAATGCTGTTTTTTATGTTGATGGAATTTGTACAACTTTTCTCATGTTTTCTAGTTCAGATTAGAGCCCTCCTGAAGTTAGGATATGACCCATCAGATTTTACATATTTAACTTGAAATTATTGACTGTACATTGCTGAAAAGTTCTGAAAAGAATATCTGGAATTCTTGACACTTGCAATGGCTACGTCTTTTAATTAACTTTTGCAGATGTTGAGGAGCCAAGCAACAAAACGTAGGTTTGCGTTTTTACCACCATCTAAGGTCTCCATTATCTTAGGTTCATCTTTTTTGCATTCATCTCTACTTAGGAGAGTTCACAGATGCATACTAAGCTGACAAACAGGAGAACCTTTTTAACCCTAGCCATGCATCCCAAATCTCTGAGAAGTTGTGTTATGTTTGATAAAGGTAAGCAGGGGCTTGGGAAATGGCACATTTACAAGCAGGAGAATAGCAGATGAACCATTTACACAGGCTGCCTGTGCTCAAGAGAGACATGCCAAACCAGGGATGAATTTTGTTTTCCCCCATCCAGTTGTCCAAGTTACACCGGAATTGAATTATGAAGGAACTCTGCTTCACAAGAATGGGGATCCTGTTGTAGAGAAAGGGTAGTCTTTGGGATATATACCAGTCTCTCCAGCAGGTCCTATATATAAAATGGGCAACGTTTAACTCTTTTGAATGAGTTCTTCTAGTGCCATGTGTTTTGAGGATATGCAGGAGGTTCATCATTGTGGGCTCTGACAATGCCTTGTATGCCAGGTAGAGATGTCCCCAGCCTGTAGGAGACAGAACACATGGACAGGACTTTGAGGCAGTCTGCATAGGAAATGTTACTTATGCCCTGTATTCTTTTAGTGAGGAACCTCTGTGGATGTCCATCTGCTGGATGTGACTGGTTAAGTACCTACCGAAGAAGGCACTATACTCAATGACAGGTCTGATGAATGCTGAATACAGTGGAACAATGACCTCCTTGGGCCTAGATGCCATACCTTTGTTTATAAACTGCACAACAGAGAATGATTTCCTCACTACTGAAGACATGTGATGGTCAAATGCTAGATTACTGTCTGTGTGTGTTACCAAGTCTCTGACCACTGGGTTGACTCTTAGGGGTGTGTTGTCAATATTACAGTTACCAGGGGTGGATGACTTCCCAAAGGATATGATTGTGCATTTCTTGGAAATTAGGTTTAGTCCATGGCTCTTAAACAAGTTATTTGTCTGTATCAGTCCTTCCTGGAGAACATTAGTGTCTCGGACTACTCCTAATCTGAAAATGTGGTCTGCCAGAGGCCCCTGACATTGGTCTTGACTTCAGAGAAGTAAATGCCAAAATGTAGTGACCTAAGGATCAATCCCTGAGGGAATCCACTTATAACTGGCCTTTTTGTAGAGGTGGACTCCCAGTTTTAACTTCCTAGATCCTGTCTGTGAGCCAGCTGACTATCCAATGGGTGACATAAGGATTTATACCCAACCTCTTCAGTTTATCAACAATGCCCAAGTGGAGTATTGTGTCAAATTGGCTTAAGCTAGGTCCAGGTAGGTAGTATGAACTGTTTTGCCCTCATTCAGTGCTTTGGTAACCTTCTCTAAGAAATCCACCAGATTGAGTAGGCATGATCTGCCCTTGAAACCAAACTGGGTTGAGTCCAGTGATTGGAAGATTCCTATGCCATCAGTTACCAGTAGTTTTCTGAGTATGTATCACTGGCATTGCACCAACATTTATATGTATGCAATATTCTCTCCACAAAGCTTGTACTGCAACTGAGAGATCTCTAGATGTACTGTATACTCCAAGATATGCAAATCAATCAGTCTACGCCATTAGTCTATAAATTATATATTCATATATGACGCACTATATCATCTCAATATTTATCTCTGTTAGTTTTTACAATACTGCCAGGCATTTTATTATGCTCTGATATTTAAGTAGCCCTATGTTTTCTGAAAATTTTCCCCAGGACTCTGTTGAAAATGTGTTATTCCCAGTAAGACTTTCCTGACCCAAGGAAAAAAGCCAGATAAGTAAATGGTCTCCCTGCATTAAGTTATTCATCATGATCAAATCTAAGGCTGCTGTACCAAGCAAAAATAGGTAATTTCCTCACATACAGTGAATCTCACTTCAGTTTCATTTCTGCATTCAGCACTATTCGCAGTTTTGATATTTGAAGGGAGTGAAATGTTCAAAAAAGACCTCGCCAAACTTCCTGTGGAGGAGAGGTCGTCACCTTGGCAAAACGTATACATAATTTAAACTGCAAACCACTGCTACTGGGTACTTTCATCCGAAGGTGAAGCAACCTTGAAGTTGATTCTAATATGTAGTGAGGTTGGGTGATGGCCTCCAACAAAAACAGCAGAGTTTTGTGAGATGTACATCATTGAGAAGTCCCTGTGACACTAAATTATTAACATTTAGTTTACTCACCATCTAAATTGTGTCGATCCAGCCATTTCCTCTACACCTTTTTTTCATCCCCTACAAAGGCATCTCTCACACCAACCAGGGTAGAGATGTAGATGGTATGAAACTATTTTTCTGTTACAGAAATGTAAACAATGCCATTTATTACTACGTAATCTCAGAGGGACAGAAAGTGAAAGTTATGTATTTACCATAACAGATCTGTAAGATGATCCTCCTTTAGGAATGTCTAGAGCTTACGCTGCATACATTAGGATTACTTGGAAGATAACATTTTAACAAACCATTTGGAAGCCTTCCCTTTTGCATCACTCATCTCACACTCACCAGTTCTTATTATAGCAGTAAACTGAGAAAAGAAAAAGAAAATAAAGGAGAGAGTAATAACATGTCTTGTTTTGAACAACCCTACAGCTTTACTATTATGACAAGTAAAACAGCTGATGAGAAGAGTCTGTGGTTGAGTAACCTCTAGGACAGAATAATTAATCCTTCAGGGTGGCCACAATGGGAACATATCAAACATGACAACAGCCCTGAAAACACACAAGGCTGCAACATGGCAAATGTCATCCATACAGTCACGGCTGAATAAGGTAGAAGACAGCCATGGGTCTAGCAGAATGGATCCCCAGGAGTTGCAAGTAAAAGCCTTCCATTAGATGTCTGTAATGCTCACAAACTTTCCTACTGAATTAAAATCTAGAAAGGATACGTTCAAATGATTATACCTGCAGAAAGATTCAAGTGTATCCACATAAAATATTAGCTGCATGATATACACCTATACAACGAAAAAAAATCACCAAAATTAGAGCATTCAAGAAATAATAGATGGATTACTTCATATTTATTCAGTGATCAGGATGTGTTTGTTTGGAATGCCATTCTTATTTATAAAAGATAGGTGAGGAGGCTTACCAGAAAGGGTCTGTAATTCCAAAATCCTACTGGCAGAAGTGATGGTCACTAGAAATATAATCTTTCAGTGGAACAGCTTCAAGTCTGCAGAAACACCTGGCTTAAAGGGTGGTGACTGAGCTTTTCCAGCAAACAAATAAATACTCCATGTACAGAGAGATCATAAGATCATAGGAGATTACTAGGCTATTGACCTAGAGGTCATTTTAAGCCTAGTCATTTCATCCCAATGAAATACCATAGAAATGCTAGTCAATAGCCAATAATTGCATTTAGTGATGACTGCCCATGTCTAGGAGGGTTGTGGGTTCTATCCCTGGTAAGAATTTACATTGCCCCATCTACTCGTCCAGGTTCCTCAAACAATGTCATAGGAGTGTTTTGTTTCACATGAATTGGTTGCTTGTTCTAAAGATGCGGCAGTTGCTGGCAGATAAATCTGTCCCTCCAGCATTTCTTATTTAAGTCGCTGGCCATATTTAGGTCCCTGGAACGGGTAACCCTAGTCCCATTTGATTTAAGGATATGCAGCAAGTTTATTAGCTTTGGGTCTTGGATTGCTCTATAGACAAAGCACAAGTCTCCCCTAAGAAGTCTATACGATATGGAGTATAGTGACAGGGACTTTAGTCGGTCTGTGTAAGACACATGTTGGAGCCAGTTGATCTTCTTTGCTAGAAATCCCTGAGGTGTCTCTAATTGCTGCAAGTCCTTAGTATGGCCATGTCAAATGGGGCGTTATACTCTATTATGGGCCAGATAAGTGCAGAGTATAAGGGGGCTATAACTTCTTTTGCTCTCGAGGTGATGCCTTTACTAATCAAGTGTGCTACGTCGAAAGTTTCCTTACTACAGTAGACACATGGTGGTTGAAGTTAAGCTTGCAGTCGACTTGTGATGCCAGGTCCCTTGGCATTTCATGGGTATTCAAGGTATTGTTGATCTGATAGTGCGAGGGGGCATTGTTTGTGCTAAAGGGAATGATAAAGCATTTCTTTGCATTCAGTTTGAGACCATGACTAATACACCAGTTGTTGGCATGCATGAGACCCTCCTCGAGTATACGGACATCACTTGGGGATTCAATGGCTGATTCAATGACTGCATCTAGTCTGCAGACGTATGCAAACTTGGTCGGCCATAACCCCTTAGTTTTGACCTGAACTTCTGAGAAGTATACACCAAACAGTAGGGGTCCAAGCACTGATCCCTCTGCCACCCCACTGGTAACAGGTTTGCTGGTTGTTGTGCAGTCACCCACTTTGATAGTGTGTGCCCGGTTTGTGAGACAGTTGGCAACCCATCTTACAATGAAAGGGTTTACATTCAGTTTGCAAAGTTCATCGGTAATGCCTATATGTGGGATTGTGTCAAAAGCCTTTGCCTGGTCGAGGTATGCTGTGTGCACAGATTTACCCTCATCAATGATTTTGGTCACATTTCTTTCAAAGAAATCCACCAGATTTAACAGGTAGGATCTGCCCTTCATCAAGCCAAATTGGGTAGGATCCAAGGTTTGCAGGTCACTTATGTCTTTATTTATGAGATCCATAATGATGCGTTCTATGGCCTTAGAGACAAGGCTGGTCAGGTTTATGGGTCTGTAATTCCCCCGGTCTGTTTCTGGGCAACCTTTGTGGAGGTAAATAACTGTTATTGTTCTCCATGCCGCAGGAACAAACTTTGTGGTTAGGGCTATGATTTAAAAGGGTATTTAGTGGTGATGCCAGTTCATGCTTTAGCCTGTTTAGAAGACAAATGTCATCTGGTCCCATACAGGCTGTGTTTTTTTGCCTTGGACAAGGCTTTGAGGACCTGTTCTTCAGATATGTAGGGTGGGGTGGGGGGGAGTTTGTGGGCAGGTGTGTTGTAAGTTAGGAGGGATAGGGGAGTGAAATTTTCACCAAATTTATCCACTAACAGGTTTGCTATCTCTGTAGGGTCAGTGTGCGAGATATCATTAGCTACTAGAGTTCTGCACATGCTTTGGTTCTACCTTTAGGTTACGCACATAGCTGTAAAAGGCCTCATGGTTATCCTTGACTCTACTTGGAGGATTTGACAAGTTGTCTTATTTGCCTGTTGAAGCTGAGGAGAGTGCTTTTCCTTTGGTGGGGCCTTGCCTTTCTTTTATTGGACAGCAACTTTTAACATTCCTTGTAAAGTTTGTTGATGCTGGATGTCCACCATGGCAGCTTGTTTTTACTTTGGGGTCTGGCTTTGATTCTTTCTGGTGCAGCCAGGTTTATATACTTATGCAAGTGATTGTACAGGGCTTTAGTGTAAGCTTCAGCACATAGTTACCACTTTCAGCTTGGAGTGGGCTTGGAATGCATTTATACCCTTCACCTAGGTGGGTATAGTTTGCCTTGGTGAAGTCTTTTAGTCCGATTTCACCCTTTGTGAGTTCTGGTGTTAGTGCCATCTCGAAGGTGACTGATTTGTGGTCAGTTTTAACTAAGGGTCTGACAGTTGTGGAAGTGCATCTGTTTGACATGTTGGTAAGGACCAGATCCAGAATGCTTGTTCCTCTTGTCAGGGTATTAACAATTTTTTCCAGGGCATTTGAATTAAAGTCAAGGAACTTTTGCACTACCAAGTTAGGGCTAGCATAGATTTCTCAATTGATGGTGAGATAATAGAAATCCCCCATAACCAGATCTCAAACAAGAGGCCTAAAGTAAAAGGTATCAAGTAAAAGGGCTTTAGAGGCATTAATAGATGGAAGTGAAACTGAGTCTATATCACAATGAAAGTTAGAACTAGCAACCACATGAATGTTAATGGAAGAACAGCAACACCTAATTTCACACTTTTTACAAGATGTAAACCAACGGAATGGGGTATGTGAAGGAATCACAACACAAGTTGAATGTCTACAGCTTTGTTGGATATCTAAAGAGAAAAACAGATCCATTTGTCACTGTAAGATTCCCAAGTAGAGGGCCTCTGAGAGGAGGAGATGCCTCTCTAAAAGTAGGATTGTTAATCACTGGAATTGGAGAAGCCATGTTCATTGGTTTAAGGGAGTGAAGATCCAAGCTGGAGTTTTCTGCTGTGTGAGGCAGCAGCATCTGGAAAATCACAGATCTCGATGCTTCTTCAGAAGAAGATGGTTAAAGCATGGGTAACCACATCTGTATGGGCCAGAAAGGAGGTATGAAAACAACTTTAGCTTTAAGAGGTTTGGTCTTATGGAAAAATAAAATCAAAAAACAGTAGTTATCACACATACACACACCAAATAAAACCAAACAGCAGCAGCAATGCACCAAAATTCTGCAAAACCTTTGTCAAAGGAGAAGTGAAATAAAATTTGAGGAAAAACAAAAGAAGACAACCAGACATTTGTAAATAAGGGCATCCTTGGCTTGACCCCCCCCCCCCCAAAAGCAAAATAAGTGAGAAGTTTATGGGACATCTGATGTTTACCACAGATGCAAGAAGGTCTTACACAGATTTGTATTAGAGGTAAAACAAATAGCCTTCTTGTCACTGAGAAACTCAAAAGACTACTCATGGATACCTCCAGTGTGAGACAAGACACAAATTGGACTTTCCCGTGGAATATGGTTTAGTACTGAAAAAGTGGTGTTAACTGATGGCCTTCTGTTTACACACTTTTTTTTTTTTTTTTTTTAACCTAGAGGTTAAGAAGATGATCCCCAGTCATCCCCATTTATAGTTTCATAAGTGTGTACTAGGTTAAATGACAACTGGGGCTTTTTTAAGCCTATGTATCCTAAAGCTCTGACGAGTTCTGTTACTCACCGTAGTATAAGCAGGGGCTTGGGAGATGAAACATTTACAAGCAGTTCCTGGGAGATTAGCCTTTTACAGGTTGCCTTTGTCTGTTAGAAACATAGTTGCAGAGACACCTGTGAATTTCTAGTTCCCAATCCAGTTCTGCAAGTTAAACCTGAACTTGGATAGGGAGGAACTCTGTCTCACATGGGTACGGAGCCTATTCCAGAGAAGAGTAGTCTCTGGGATACGTAGCTGTCTCTCCAGCTCGTCTGATTTATATCACAGGCAAGGTTTAAATCTTTAGAGCAAGTAATTCTGGTGCTGTGTTTTTTTCAGAAATGCAGGAAGTCCATCAGGATGGGGTCAGATGATGCCTTCAATGCCAAGCACAGATCTTTCCTCAACAGCCTGCATGAGACAGAATAAGGGATTGGGCTTTGAGGTTGAGTGCACAGGACATGTTATTTACACCACGTATTCTTTTAATAAGAAAACTGTGGATGTTCTAATTGTTGGATGTGCCTGGTTAGGTACATACCAAATGGAGCACTGCACTCAATAATTGGTCTGATGGGTGCTGAATACAATGGAACAATAACCTCCTTGGGTCTAGATGCCATACCTTTGTTTATCAGATGCACAATGTAGAATGATTTCCCCACTACTGTAGACAAGTGATGGTCACAGGCTAAATTAGAGTTTGGCAAAAGGCACCATGGGGATGGTGGATGCATTGTACCCCACAGCTCAGAGAGAGATTACCTTGTACAAAGGACTGGAAGAGGTAGAGAGGACTCATATGCAGTCAAAGAGAGGACTTTGGGAAGGAGGAAGCAAGTCAGCATTGTAATATTTGAATTCTGCAGTCCAGGGATACTTGATCCTGATAGGGAGTCAATACAGACTTTTTGAGATTGAGTGTAGAAACAGCATAGTATAGATCCTGAGGATGGATTTGCTGAGATGGGCCTTGAATCAAAAAATCATCCAAGTAAGGGAATACTTTAATTCCTGAAGCCTGATGAAGGCTACCACTGGGGCCAGACATTTGGTGAAGACCCTTGGAGCTGTATAAAGACCAAAAGGTAAACGGAGAACGAATAATGAGAGGAAGAAACAGTTATGCAAAAACTTCCACATTTTATTCTTTTCAGGAAGCAAGCATCCTTCAAATCCAGGGATACCAGAAAAGCTTGAGGAAGCAACAGAGGGAAAGTGTCTGAAGAGACAGCATCCTGAAAGAGGGAACCTTGAGAAAAGTGTTGAGAAAGGACAGGTCTAGGAAGGGCCTCCATAACCCCACTTTCCTGGGAACCAGTAACATCCTGGAATAAAAACCTGTTCCCTGCTGAGACAAGGGGACAGGCTGGAGAGTTCATAGGTGTGTACTACGCTAATGGCCCTGGAGCCTTTACAAGCTTTGCCCATAGGATTACCCTGGCATCGTGCCACTCAACCTTAGTTCCCAGTGCCTCTGTTGAGTAGAGCCACTGGAGTGATCCCCGGGGTGAATTTTTTATTTCCCATCCACTTGAGATTTCTCTTGAAAATGGCCAGTGAGGTGCTCTGTTTCACATGTATGGGAAGTCTATTCCATAGCATGGGCAGTCTCTGGATTATGAACCTGTCCTTCCAGCATGTTCTGTTGATTGTGGCAATGAGGTTGAAGTCTCTGGAGCATGTGGTGCGGAGGGATTGGGATTTCTTTAGATGTAGGATTTCTAACAGAGCTGGGTCAGACATGGCTTTAAGTCAAGCAGAGATCTCCTCTAAGTAGGCGATATAAAACTGAGAATAACTGGAGTTTTTTTTGAGTCTGTCCATATAGGATAAGTGTTTAAGGCCTAGGATCCTCTTTGTGAGTTACGTTTGCGGCCTCTCCAGTTGTTGCAGGTGTCTAAGTGAGGTACATACCAAATGGGGCATTATACTCTATGACTGACCTAATGAGGGAAGAGCAGAGGGAGACAATGACCTCATCCTTCCTGGATGCCAAAACCTTAGTAATGAGATGTGCCATACAGAAGGACTTTCTGACCACAGTGGCAATGTGGTGGTCAAAAGAGAGGTTGCTGTCAACTTGTGTTTCCAGATCTCTTATAACGCCTTCTGTGTTCAGTGGACTACCATCGATGTGGCAATTCATGGGAACCGGTTTCTCCCAAAGGGGATGACGACACATTTTTTGGCACTGAGCTTAAGGCCATGGTTCTGACACCAGTAGCGAGTCTCAGTGAGACCTTTCTGTAGGATGTCAACATCACTTAGGGAGTTAATAATACCTTCCAACTTGCAATTGTCTGCGAACTTTGTCAGCCAGAGTCCCTTTGTGTTCACCTGGACTTCACAGAAGTGGATATCAAACAGAAGAGGACCCAGGACCGAAGAGTCTATATATTATATATTCGAACGATTAAAAGTTTGAATAAATTAAAAAACAATATTTGAAAAAAAAATACCAACTTCGAGATTGCACTTCAGTGTGCTACAGTGCGGAAATGGAACATTTCCCATTTCCTACACTGTATCGCGATCTTGGAGTTGGTATATTTAAGTAGCGGGTTTTTCTTTTCTTTCTTCTTTTTTAAATATATTCGAACATTTGAAAGTTTGATCACTAAAGTTCGATCTTTAGTGATTCGAACTTTTAAGCATTTGAATATATAATATAGACCCGGACCGAACCCTATGGGACTCCACTCGTCACTGGTCGGCAGTCTGACTTGGAGTCAGCTATGTTCACACTGTGGGTGCTATCTGTGAGCCAGTTTGCAACTCACCTAGTGATACAGGAGTTGATGCATAAACTTAGTGAGGTTTTCCATGATTCCTGAGTGGGGAATGATATCAAAGGCCTTGGCCAGATCAAGGTAAGTTGTATGAACTACCTTGCCTTCATCCACAACTCTGGTGACGGACTCAAAGAAGTCGACCAGGTAGAGCAGGCATGACCTACCCCTCACAAAACCAAACTGGTGGAATCCAGAGTTTGGAGATTCCCTATATCCTTGTTTATTAGGTCCATGATGATGCGTTCCATAGCTTTTGCATATGAGACTCGTCAGGCTAATCGAGTGATAGTTCCCAGGATCTGTAGTCACTCCTCCTTTGTGGAGAGGGATGACTGTAGCAGTGTGCCATTTGGTAGGGAAAAAGCCTGAGGTGAGGCTGTGACTGCACAGGGCACAAAGGTGAGGTGCCAGTCGAACTAAGGAACAGGAGAGATCAGATACTTACGAAAGGAAAATGTTTGAGTTGACAAGCTGGAGGTTGTGGAAAGCCTGAGAATAGAGGAAGGGGACTTCAAGACCAGAAAATAAAAATACTGGATAATGGAAAGTACCCAAGCATCTGCACTTATCTATTGCCAAACAGGAAAAGAAAGAGACAACCTGAGGACAGAGAAATCTGGCTGAGGGATATGAGTGGCAGAATGTCAAACACTAGCAAATTTGTCAGAGAAAAATAGAAATTTGAGCCTTAGAATCCAGAGAAGGCTTGTCTAGAAAAACCCTCCCCTTGCCCAAGAAGACCATTCAGACTGCCTGTGAACAAAGGAAGACTTAGAAGATTAATTTCTCAAACTAAGGAACAGGAGAGACAAAGATTCATTTCAAAGCCTGCATAAGTTTACACTTATCCTGAAGGGTCTTAAGCAATTCAAAAGCAGGATGCCAAAGAGATTCTGGCTGTCTAAAGGGGGAGTCTAATAATCTGACACTGATGTCTTCAGGCAGAGGCTGGAGGTGCAACCAAGAATACCTCATTACAGATCCAGAGGCCACTGCTGCCTGGAACAACAGCAAAATCACACCTGTACTTATTAGAATGATGAGCCACCTGAAAAACACAGCTCAAAAAGGAAGAGGCAGAAGTCTTACAACCTGAATCAAGCATATTAGCCAGAATGCCCCCAAGTTGGGAAAGAAGAGCCAGCCAAACTGGTAATTAATAGGCTTGAAAGCTAATGTAGCAGAAGAATATACTTTTTTACCATATCTATCTATCTATCTATGGCATGGCCGACCTTATCAAAAGGTTAAAGCTTAGAAGAGGATAACAACTTGGATGGTTCATCAGTGGCTACAGACATAACAGCAGATTCAGTGTAAGGGCTTTTATAGAAAAACTTTTGAGTGTGAGATCTTTATAGAACCTGCCTGGCTTCTTGGGGCAAATGACGGAGAAATCAGGGGCCTGAAAAACTGCAGCAAAAGTATCCAAAAAGGTATCCAACACTGGAGGGACAGCAGAAGACCAAGGAGAATCTATTTGCAAGAGTTCATAGTATCTTATTTGATCATCAAAAACCTGTAAACAGTCCTCATTTAAAGTGTTCCATCATGCGAACCACCGGATACCCCCAAAACAATTCTTCCATAGCAGAGTCAGGAGAAAGGGAATCTTCTTCTTCACACACTAGGGTAAGAAGAGAGCTGGTCTAAGAAGAGTAAGCCAAAGACTCATCAGCAGAGTCTAACTCTTCAGAGGAGTCAGAGTCCCTAGGATGTTTAGAATGAGTGGAAGATCAGGAAACAGAAGAAGAAAAGACTCCTAATTGCCCCTCAAGCATTATAAGAGCTCTGACACCCCCCCTGTAAAATCCTGCCATTCTTTGTGGGGATCCTTAATCACAGAGGCCACATGCTTTGTCTTCTGCTTCTTTTTCAAAGGAACATCAGCTTTAACAAATCTAGGAGGTTCACACCCCTGACTAGATTCAATGAGGGTACTAGGCACCTCTTCCCTAACAAATACTTGGGGAATCTCACTAAGTCCCTCCAAAATAATCAGCCAAGCTTCCCTCTCCACATCTACAATGGAGAAGTCTGGTGGAGGCTGTACAGCAGCAGAATCAGTATGTGCCTTTTTTGGCTTTCATCTTAAGCGGCTGATGAATTTTGGGGCAGGCGGATTCCGCCATGGTGCTTCGAGCAAAAAGCTTCAACTGTGGATTCTCCAAATAAATGGAAAGAGATGACAGATGACTCAAGTGTCTTATGGAAAATGCCCGACAAATCTCCCATTGTGTATGGTTGGGTGTAGCACCTGAAGAAAAAAGGCATTTTTGTGTCTATCTTTATGGAAAATCTGCCTCCCACGCACACATTTTCCATTCCTGGATGACAGTTTAAAGTTAAAAGGAAGAAAAATAGAAAGGAAGGAAGAAACCCCAACAGGGCACTTTCTTTAGAAGACTCAGTAGTTGAACCAACTCGATGAACCACTTACAGACAGAATTCAAAGACATTACTCGAACTGGTGACAAAGAAGTTCTGAGGATTAGGAGCTCATATGTCACATAAGTACCTTACACCCTTGCACACAAGGCGTAGAGTGGCCTGGAGGTGTAAAGGCTTTGGTATGCTGGCTGGACATTCTGCTGTCCTCAGCAGGATATCCCAAGAGTGATTGCAAAAGTGATATGGAAGGACATCTTAACTGTATGAAATGCTTGATGCATGATGGGAAGAGAGGTTCCAGGCAGCATGGGACAGTTTTAAGACCACATTTGCCAAGAATGAGAATTTTAACAACTAACTCTTGTTATTAAAGTTCTTATTCTTGACCATTGTGGTTTCCCTTATGTATTATTTTATGCATTTATTTATTATTTAATTGGAATGTGGGAGGAAACTGGCGCACCTGGAGGAAACCCATGCAACCACAGGGAGAACATGCAGACTCCGCACAGAAGACACTCCAGCAGAGAATCAAACCGGAGAGCCTCTTGCTGTGAGGCGACAATGCTAACCACTGCACCACCCACTGCTTACATGGGAAAGCTTTATCTGTGTGCAACATAAGTCTTAAAAGGGACAAAGTTGCATGTCCTCAAATCTAAGTGCTACAGCAATAATACATTAAGCAGAAAACAAATCTCTCCATAACAGGGAAGGAGGATGAGAAGAGCTTAACAGTGACTTATTCTCAAAGATTCAATGTTAGGATAAGTTCCAACCTGTCAAATGATGTACCCAATATCAAGACTGCAATGTTTACAGGAGAACTGAGAGATGATCTCCAAATGGGTGGGTAGGGAGGTCCAACATCTACCAATCCAAAAATGGTGACAAATCATTAGACATGGAAAAGTATGAAATAGAACAATGACTCTTAAGCCACTAGCAGCACAGCACTGCAGGGTTTGCACATGAAACCGGTCATGAGTGACTGCCAAAAGCCCCACAAGGCATGTTTAGACTTATCTCACAGACACCATCCTCACAGACACCATCCAGGTCATCAGATCTTCTGCACCTGGTAAACTATTGTATTTGTACAGTATCTTAACCTGGAGTATCACTGGGAAGTGGACAACCATGGACACCCTTCCTAAAAACCTGTCTTACCCCTAGACTGGGAGTCAGACTTGTAGTGTTTATGGAGGTACTTTAGCTTACCTGACATATTAACTGGGGTAACTGATCATGAAGTACCTACTGTAGATACTACTTGGGTATGAAGCTCAGAAGTACTATTAGCAACATAAGAATATGAATAGTACAAGTGAAATAGCATACACAATACAATCAAGAAAAATAATAACACTAGTTGCTTACAGAGTAGGAAAAAATTCTCATTTATAATAAGGTTATGTAAGACGTGCAATGCAATCTGCTTACAATTGTGATGATGTGAGGCATTGCCAGCTATGCCAGGAGAAGTAGGGCAGTGGATGTGCAACATATGTCAGCACAGCTAGCTGGAATTGTGTACAGAATTACATGCCATTTGTATATCAAATTGATTTGCACAGACGTTTCTGTTGAAAATGTACTTGCAACGTTGCTTGTGTTAAAAAAAAATAATAATAAAATAAAAGTACCAACAGCGGGTCCTAACTGTACTGTAACGGACATATATTTTTTTAACAGAGGATACTGGAAGACAAGAGGTTAAGCTCAGCTCCAGCTAAGTTTGAAAAATAGTGAAAATTTTAATTACTGGGTTTAGGCCATAAATATGTTATCTCTCAGTTTTGAATGAAGCCAGAGATGCAAAGTCTAAAAAGTATGGTTTGTTAGTTTCTGTAGGAAGAGCAGAAGTGTTAAAATTGTTTTACAGCTTCAAGATGCTGCAATAAACTTGAACAAAGCTCTAGATATGTATTGTAAGACTTGTGCTTAATCCTGGCAGTGTCTAGTGGTGGGGGCAGTGGGGGAAATGGAGTGACATGACTGATGTCATTTTATAACCAACTCTGAAATAATATTTAGATACGACAGAGAGAAGTCTCTCAGTGACTTAGCAGTCTGTTTCTTGGAACGTGACAGAAGGATCTCTCACCCACTTCATCTTGCCTTGCTCTAGTAAGTGAGACAGTGAATAGAAACTTCTTAGATTAGTCAGTAAAATATAGTGAGATTAGTTAAGTACTGTTTTTTCTGTATTTGAATCTATTCAACTGTGTTATTTTAATATTTCCTGTGACAAACTCTGGTGTTTATCGTAAATAGATATTCTGTATTTTCATGTTCTTTTATTATTTATTATTAAATATATTTAAACTTTCCACTGTGGTTGGTCTTTTAGAGAATATTTTAACCTTTGAAGGTACTATATCTATTTGGAGACATGCTGTGGCCACTTCTGAAAGCCTTACTGCATTGGCCAAACAGTATCATTTGTATTAACATTAATTTCACTCACTATAATTGGGTACCCTTGTAAGAGCCTTAGAGTAGCTGGCTTTGGAGTGTCTGGTGGCAGTAACTACCTTATAGTTTGGGCAGAAGGGGGCATAGCTAGTGAATCTGTGCCAGCCTTTCTCGTGTGTGTGTGTATATACTCGAAGGGGAAACTGTGCTTGATGCAGAGAGCTGCATCTGGATATATTGGGTGCATCCATTTTTGTTCTAAGTGAATATCCCTCTCCAGTACAAGTGGTGAGGATTCAGGACCATTAATTACTGGCCCAGAGTGGGGACGTCACAACAATATAAACAGGAATATTATCAATTCAGCTGATGGAGGAAAAGAATGAAAATATGGCAGAGAAGCTCTCAAGGGAAGAGATGGGAAAAGACAAACTAAGTACATGTCTTGTAATAAAAATAATGACCGCCAATACTTCATGGGGAGGCAGAATCTAAAAGTCTGGGGCCAAGAAGAGAGGAGTGGGCAGTGGAATTTAATTTGTTTTACAGATGCCCAACAGTGACAGCCCAGTCATCCTGTGATCTGAAACTATATACATTGGAGGATATGGTTAATTTACCACTGAGGAAGGGGAAGACTTAAGTTTGTTTTTAAACAAGAAACATCCTTATTAAATTATCATGTATGACATGGACCATGTTATATTTATGTAAATGACAATAAACCATGGCAATACAATCTCAGTTGCAAACATTATACATTCCAAACCGCGCAGCACAGCTGTAGCTACAAAAATTATACATTACTTTCAACATATCTAGTCATTGTTAGTCAAACATTGTATAGCTCATTCAAATCCTGCCTTCTTTTAAACCTTGTTTCGCCTCTGCATGTATTGATACCACAGTTACCATTTTTCCTATGTAATTTGCTCCTACTCTTTTCTAAAGATCCCAGTTATAGTTGTTTTAACTGTTACTATCTTCACTACTTCTCATAAAGTTGGTTTAGACCTTGATTTCCATTTTCTAGTAATTGCTTTTTCGGCAGCCATCATAAGTAGATTCAGCAAGGCCTTACTATATCTAAGCAATTCCGAGTTTGTATCATAGCTCAAAAAAATAATTTCGCTAGTCACACCAACTTGCTCATCCAGTATCTCCAACAGAGCAGCCTGCAAAAAATCTTTAAAGTCTACAAACTCATTATACTCCCAGAAAATATGATCCCAGTTACCTCTTTCTGCCCCCATCATACCTCCAACATTTGCAGTCTACCTGAGGGAAATTTTTTTGAAGTCTGCTTGGAGTATAAAAATACCTATGTAAGCACTGCCAGGCAAAGATCTGAAATATTCCAGATTTCTTGTGACATATATCCCTACCATTGTTTCTTTATGAATTGCTTATCTAATCTGTCTTTCCAGTCTTCCTAAACTCCTCTGATTAATTCTTATAGTTATCATGCAATATTTTATATGCTCTACTAATTATTCCTTTCTTAGTGGCAACTTCTGTTCTAGAGTCTACTAAAAACTCTACCAGTGCTGGTCTTTCATTTAGGACCCCTTATTCCTTTCTCTTTGCCTATACTGTGATATCAATCCTTGATATGGAAGGCAATCTTTAGCCTGTAGTCCAAATAAATTCTTGACAGTTTCCCATTCTATTACCTTTCACTCTAGTTATTTGCTCCCAATACCTCGGTTCCTTTTCCCAGTTTTCTCCAATAGATTCCCACCTCCTCTTGCCTATTGTCTATATCCCTAATATGTCATCCCTATTGGCAGAATCTCCTTTC
Organism: Protopterus annectens; assembly: GCF_019279795.1. NCBI lineage: Eukaryota > Metazoa > Chordata > Ceratodontiformes > Protopteridae > Protopterus > Protopterus annectens. Next base: position 1,057,187,209 of record NC_056729.1, read on the forward strand.
TCCAGTCCTGTGTTGGCTTAGTTCTTAGAAAACCTTCTGCTACTTGATGAATATAATATTCTGTATAAAAAGCAAAACACCAGGACTTGGAGACGGCTGTAGAATCCAGTATAAAAATATTTATTAGACACAATCGCTTTCATGGGTAACCCCCCTCTTCTTTTTTTTTGAAGCAGTGGGGTTACCCACGAAAGCACTTGTGTTGAATAAAATATTTTTATCTTGGATTCTTTTTTGCTTCATAATACTCTGTATGATTATTGTTGATCTCCTTAAAGGTCTGCATCCAAAATCCCAGTCTCTTACTGTTACTTGAGCTTCCCCCGTTTCATCACCATCTCTTTCTAGTTTGAATTATAGTTTTCTGCTTGTGCTATGCATAGGAGCCTTAACTGTGTTGCTCTGAAATACTCCAACTTGGGTAATCCCAATCTGACCTGTTCTATTGGAAGAATAAGCTTATCCCATTTGACTCTTGCTGGTCTTCCCCTCCCACAAATTCCTCCAGCTCTTTATTAATTCCTATCCACAACTTCTCTTCTGGTGGATAAAAATAAGCCTGACCAGTGTACAACATAAAGGGACTAAACATTTTAACTACTTGTATCTTACTATCAATATCCATATAACAGAGCTTCCATTTTCACAGTTTTTGTATTATTTTTTTGTTTAGTCTCTTCCCATATATCCTTGGCTGTCACACCAGTATCATATTTAATCCACACTCCTAAATACTTCATCTTATCATGTCCCCATAAATATGGATATTGTTGAATCAGTTTGTATGTGGGTACAAAATTTATCGCTTGTTTTTGTTTTTGCTTCATTAATTTTGTATCCTGAACTGGTCTGACATTGTCTCAATATGTTCCACAACATTAATGTCTCTTTCTGGTTTTGTCAGGTCTAAAATAATGTCATCTGCAAATACAGACAGCTTTTCTTGACTCCCATACCAATTATATCATTGAATTTCTGAGTCCCTTATTTTCTTTGACGATGGTTCTAAATGTAATACAAATAAAGGGTGAGAAGACGCTCCTGCCCGTTTCCTCTGCTCAAGCAGAGATCATCAGAGAGGATCCCAACCACTTTAATTTTTGTCTCCAGTCCTTCAGATATCTTCTTAATCAACCATATAATTTTATGAGGGAATGCAAATGCGTTCATTGCTCTGCTCATAAAATCCCACCTTGCTCTGTCAAATGGTTTCTCTGCATCAAGACCCACCAGCAACAGTGGTATTTTCTTACATTCTGCTTCCCTATGGATCATCATTGTTCTGTTGACGTTGTCAAATGTTTGCCCCAAAAAAAATCGATCCATATCTATCAATTTTGGCATCACTTTTGCCATTCATTTAGCCATTGCAGACAAATACTTTATAATCATGATTTAGTAGTGAAATGGACCTGTATGAAACTGGATCTGTTGGATCTTTACCGTATTTAGGTAGTACAGCTACTACGACTTTCCTCCAGGATGTTGTCACTTTTCCTCCTCTTAAAATACTGCTAAAACCTTCCAGATCTTCATCAGTTTTTCCCTCATAGTTTCCTAACTTCTACAGGAATACCATCTAATCCTGGGAACTTTCCTGTAGATTGGTTATACATCACCATTTTTATCTCATCTCCTCTTATCCTGTTAGTAATTGAGCCTCCTCTCCCTCTAGCGTTTGCATATTTAATTCTTCCATAAACATTTCCATTTGTACCTTTTCTTGATTTCCATATTTCTCTGTTTTATACAGACTTTCATAGAATTTCCAAAATACTTCTAATACTTCTATAAGATCCCTAGTTAACATCCTTGTAATAGGCTCCCTAAGCTTGGTGACAGCCCTTTCTACTTTCTATTGTCAGAGTCATGCTAAAACTTTTTGTGCTCTAGGGTTATCAAAAAAGAGTTGCTTAACAGCAATCTTTCTAAACTCATGCATATTACCAAGGTAGTTCCTTATTTTCTGTTTAGCATTCTGCAGTTGCTCCTCCTCTTGTTCTGAAAGTCCCTCTATTTTGCAGTGCTTAAATTTTATTTTATTTTAATTTTATCCCACTCCCTAGCTATATTTTCAGAAGACATTTATATCTTCTCTAATAGCTCCTGAATAATTTTCACTACCCATTCCTTAAACTCCTCTCTTTTAACAGATAGGTGAGAAAGTGCCAGTGTCTCATTTTTGTCATTACCCTGTGTTTTTATTTTAGTTATTATTGGAGCATGATCTGAAATAATTATTGGGTGTGTATCAATACCTTCAATTAAATGCACATATTCCTGTGAAATATAAATTCTGTCTAGCCTATCCCAATTTTTGTAACTTGGAAAATAATATGTAAATACACTATGAATTCCTAGTACTGAATTCACACCTTCCATGCCAATTATTTTCATAAATTTCTTTAAAAATCTACCCTCCTTTGTTTTATTTCCCTTTCTGGGCCCCTCGACACATCTTCAGTGTTGCAAATCAAATTCCAGTCCCCACCTATAAGTAATATTGCTTGCTGAAAGCGGATTATTTCTCACAGAATTTTCTTTAGCTCTATTATAGCAATTTTCAGTGGAATGTAAATACATGCCAGTGTAATCCTCCTCCCTTGCCAGTAGCCCCTTATTACTAAAAATCTACCATTATTGTCTTTTTCCCTTTTATTATTATTGGAGGTCGTCTTGCAATTAATACAAGTACTCCTCTCATCCTTTGCCCTACGTATTCTGCTGAAAAACCATCCTGAAAACCTTTCTTTATCAAATTCACATGATCAGTTCTTTCCAAGTGGGTCTCCTGTAGCACAGCTACTTGTACTCTACATTCTTTAATGTAGTTCACTACTCTTTCTTTTTTGAATTTATCTGTGAGACCATTAACATTTAAAGACAGTATAGAAAGAATCATATTCTTGAGGGATTATTATTCCCATATTTATGTACAACAGCTTTTTTGTTAAGTGTCTAGCTCCAGCTTTTGTGTTACAAGCACACACTATTTGGCAGGTTAATTTATTCTATTTATTTATTTTACATTTGTTGACCGGGATAGTCCGACTGGAGTCATGTCCATTTTCAGCGTAGGCCAGGGGAGAAAAGCTCCAAGACAAACAGTAACATTTAATAATAACGAAAACACATTACAGATTTGATATGTACAAAGAAAGAAAAACAAATTCACAGGTTAGGGTTACCCCTTGCTTATAATCTGGGGAAAAATTACTAATAATTTAAGGTAAGAGTTAGCCAGGCTTGTTGCAGTGGCATAGCCAGTTTAGAGCCAGATGTTGAGTCTGATTTTAAATTGGGTTAGGGAGGAGAGCAATGTAATATCAGCTGGGAGTAGGTTCCAGACTCTGCCAACAGAGTTTGCAAAGAGGGAATCACCAGCTACACTGTTAGTTTTGATATTTTGAATTAGTAGTTTGAGGATCAAAGCAGTCTCGGATTGTTATAGGGGGAGATAATATTTTTATGGGGTGGTGTATTATCTGGACTTAGGAGGATTTTCTTGGACACGACCAGAAGGTTAAATTGGATAAGACTGGAAAGTTCTAGCCACTCAAGTTGTTTAAGGTTGATGCAGTGGTGTGTTCTAAAGGGCAAACCTGCCAATGTGATTGTAACATGTTGATAGTCTGTTAAGTACAGATTTGTTTAGATTAGAGAGAAGGGGGGACGCATATGGAGGTGCTGAGAGTAGGTGAGAGTGGACTATAGCAATCTTAGCTGGAGGGGTTAAGAAGGCTTTTATTCTGTATAGTGACCCAAGTTTTTTATTTATGGTCTTGATCAATTGGTTTACGTGTAGGTCAAATTTTAGGTTATTATCAATAAGGATATCTAGCAGTTTTGCAGGAATGGTCAGGGGAGATCATTGTCCCATATTTTGCATTTATGGTGAAGGTAAAAGCAGTAGACCTTTGTGTGGGTGAGAATAGCAGCATTTTAATTTTTTTTGGAGATTTAGTAACAATTGACGTTCAGAGAACCAGTTTTCTATTGTATTAAAGGTGGCCTGGGTAGCAAACCTCAAGTCTGCAGGAGATGTAGTTGAGCAAATCAGGGTGGAGTCATCAGCGTATTTGATACAGCTAACATTAGGGATGGCAGTATATAGGTCGTCAATAAGATGGAAAAGAGATGGGGCCCTAGTATAGAACCTTGTGGGATTCCAAGGGTGTTAGGTAATAGGTTGGAGAGCTTGTTCTGCCACAGAACAGCCTGCTGCCTCCCACTGAGGTAAGATTTAAACCATTGAAGGGCTTTAGAATCTAGGCAATAAGTCTGCAGGGTATCAACAGTTGATGAGCCACCATATCAAATGCCTTGGAAAGATCCAAGAAGAGGGCCGAGGATATCTGATTATTGTTTCGGTTTTTATAAATAGTATTGGTAAAAGCTAGTAGGGCGGAAGTCGTGCTGTGGTGTGGACAGAAGCCATGTTGGGTATCAGCTAAGAGGTGATTCTGGATTAGGTGGTGCATGAGCTGTTTGTGTATACATTTTTCCATGATCTTTGCAAGTACAACTATTGATCTATAATTGGAGAATTCAGTGGAGGGACCTCCTTTATGTAGTGGAATTACATAAGATGTTTTCCAAATGGTGGGAATTTTAACCACAGCTATGGTACGATTAATTAGTACAGAAGCTGGGTAGGCAATAGCATCAGCTGATTTTTGAAGGTATCTGGCAGGGAGTTTCTCAGCAGAGAGTGTGCTGGGTTTTAATTTTTTGATTAAGGTGCGAATAAATGATGTGGACACTGGTTGGAAGCTGAAAGAAAGTAAGTTTATATGGGTGGCACTGCCGGGGGCTGGGAGAGCGAGGAGGTAATTGGCTAGCTAGAGGATGAATTGTCTCAGTACAGAAATGGTTAAAACTGTCTGAGACATCCTCAGGGGATCTGTCAGTGGTAGCGGGGGGGGATAGGGGTAGATGTTTTACCGGGATGAAGCAGATTATTCAGACCAGCCCAGAATTTCTGAGGGTTGTTCCGGTTGGCTGTCTGTAGATTACAGTAGTATTGTTTTTTGTCATGCAAGATGGATTTTTTAGATTCATTCCTAGCTTGTCGGTATTTAACATGATGATGAAGGTCTTTAGTGGAGCACCATCTAGCCCAAAGTTTGTTTCTGTTGTTAATTTTTAGTCGAGACATTTCAGAAAGCCATGGTGACGGCGCAGTGGTGCAGCGGTAGCGTTGTCACCTCACAGCAAGAGGTTCTCCAGTTCGATTCTCGGCTGGGGTTCCTTCTGTGTGGAGTCTGCATGCCCTCCCTGCGTTCATGTGGGTTTCCTCCGGGTGCTCCGGTTTCCTCCCACATTACAAAGACATGCATCTGGAGCCTTTCTCCCCGGGCCTCCGCTGAAAACTGGCTTTGTTCCAAGTCGGACTTTCCCGGTTAACAAATGATAAATAAATAAATGCTGCAGTTTTAGCTTTAGTTCGCTTTACGCGGGCAGGTGCGTGATAGTCAGGGATTTCAAGAAATTTATTGTTAAAATATGTAACGGCCTCCTCCAAAGGGAGGTGTATTAACATAGACCAATTACTGGAGTTAAGTTCCTGCTGGAATTTGGCAGAGTCAAAGTCATTTTTGTTTCTGACTTTTATGAGTAAGGGTATTTGCGGATTAATGGCTTTTTGCTTAACTATATAAGTGAGTAGGTGGTCACTTAGATCAACAGGGGGGTACCAGCAGTATACAGTTGGGAGTTGCTATTAATGATTACCCAGTCAATTATGCTTTCTTTTTGATTGAATTTACCTAGCCTGGTAAGGGTAGTTATGATTTGTGAGAATGCATGCAGGTTAAGGTGGGTAGTAGGGGACTCTAAGGAACAGGTGCCCCAGTCTAAGTTGAAGTCTCCAAACAGTAGGGTTTCTTGGGGGTAGTAACATGAAAGCCAGTGTAGGGTGTCTACAAGTGTGGCTATGTTATTACCTGGGGGGGATATACATACAGATGATATTTATGCATTTACTTTTGTTAAGTTGTAGTCTGGTAGCAAGAATTTCTGAATTATTAATCCGAGGTGCCTGATTAACATCTACAATTACATTCAACTCAGATTTGCAGAGTATTGCTACACCCCCCCCCCCTCCTGGAAGCACGATTCAGCCTGTGTATGTTATACCCAGGTGGTAACACTTCATTGTCAGTAGTGTTAGGTTTTAACCAGGTCTCAGATAAACAGAGAATCTCAGGGGAGTGGACAGCCAGGAGTGCATGCAGTTCATGTATTTTGTTATTAATATTCCTGATACTGAGATGACAAGCCAGGAGAGAGTTACCTAATCTACTGTTTAAAGTTTTATGGGTAAGGTTACAGGTAGAGGGGGTGTTACTATCGGATGTAGATAGGCCTGGGTTAGGGGTGGATGTCACCACTGAGTACAAGGTTAGGACTATGCTTGATAATGAGCTTCAGGAGTTTAAAAGTTGGAAGTATTGCTTGGGTCTATAGCTAATGTGCCAATGATTAGTACGCTGGATAAGAGAAAAAGCTGTTGAGTTGGACCTAATATTATTTGCATGACTGTAGGAGGAATGTTTTACAGTTGGGGTTATAGTATGGGCTTTTGGGTACTGATAACCAGTAAGCAATTGGTTTTCATAGAAGGTAAGTGCATAAGTGACTAGCAGAATGGGTAGTAAGGAATAGTATAACACTGTGAGAGAAGGAGTATCTTTTTTAGGATCTAAGATTTGTAAGACAGAATACCAGAGATGAGATGGTAAGTGAAGAGGTAGTACAGTGAGGCAGAGAGAGTATGATTAGGTGAGGAGCTGATGGGATGATTAGAACATGGTGGGTAGAGTACAGCGGTGAAGCTGATAGGTTTGTTGTAATAGGGGTGTGGTTGTCTACCTATAAATGTAGAGGTACTGGGGGCGGGTGAAAATTGGGGGCAGGGAGAGGAGCAGAGCAAACCCGTGCGCAGCAAGGGTGAGCGTAGCAGGGCTAATACCGTCTCCAAGTATATTCTTAGGTTTTGGTAATTATGGGTAAGTATTTAGTGATACTTAATGGTTGTTTTTTTAAACACAATTGTTTGCTGTATTTTTACCCCTTTTTTACACTAAAGTTTAGACTATGCCTTAAACTCTTACAGGGTAAATGTTAGCTACAGGTTGTGAGTTCAGATTGTAATTTTCAGGGCTATATGTTGGAGGGCAGGGTAAAACTACAATATGCAGGGTTTAATTATAGTTAATCCAATAATGATTATGGAGTGCTAGGGGCAGCTAGTATAATTATAAACAGGGGAACAGATTTCCAAGGGGGCAGACTAAGGTGCTTTGTTTGACCCAGGTCAGCAGTGTACAAAAAATAGGTTACATTACAGTTTTAAGGTATTAACCTTAGCCAATTGTTAGATGAACTACCAGGTAGGTTGCTTGTGGGTACTGTTTTCAGGATAACTCCTTCAGTCAGAAGATTCTGTTTGTTAATTATTTAGGGGTCTACCTAAAAATAAAACAGATCAGGAGTGAGAACCTTACTGGCTATTAAATCCAGCCACCAAACAAGCAGGCAAGTTAACGTGCACTTCAACCAGAGAATATACGGTAATCAGTAACTCCATATAGCTACAGACTGAATATAAGCTCCGTTGTTTTTCTTTCGGCTTTTCCCGGTTAGGGGTTGCCACAGCAGAACTGCCATCTGCTAATGATTGGCAGTAGATTTTTACGGTGCCGAGGTGCCAGCTTGACGCCCAACCTTCAACGAAGGCACACCCATTCACGCATGTCTTTCGAACGCTACTCGACTGCGGGGAGGACATGCAGACTCCACACAGAAGGCACTCCAGCACAGAATCAAACAGGAGAACCTCTTGCTGTGAGGCGAAAATGCTACCGCTGCACCACCGCGGCTTACAAGTACAAGTCTGAAAACAATGTAAGCCAACCCTAGACCTCAATTTCACTCTGTTCAGTACTGTTTAGATAGGTAAGTAAGCTGAGTTTCATTAATGTTTAAAAAGTACAGTTTTGTACCTACCATAAATGTAGATGTTCGAAGATCCACATTGCTGCAGTCCTTACACTTGGGTAGTCCGCTGTCCTCGGTCGGCCCGAATATCAAAGTATAAGGCTGACGTCGGTCAGGGCGCATTTGTCTGACGTCAGGACGTCAGGGTACAAATGCGCATGACCGACGTCATATCCTCAGTCTTTTCTTGCCCCAGATGTCAGAAGACCCTAAAAATAAAGGTCAAAACCAAAAGACAGCAAACAACCAATCAACCACCCTTGCACTAACTATATGTACAATATATACAATATACACAAAATGTACAACCCAACCCACACAACCACCTCTAACTACAGAGGGAAGGAGGGAGGGTAAATTGGACTGCAGCAATGTGGATCTTCGAACATCTACATTTATGGTAGGTACAAAACTGTACTATGTTCTTCATCTCACATTGCTGCAGTCCTTACACTTGGGTAGAATCCCAAAGCAGAGGTAAGGGAGGATGGCTAACTACAAGGAAGCAGGAGCTGCCAAAATGCCCTGCAAAACAGCAGTGGCAAAACCAGCCCTGGACTTAGAGTAAAGTGGCAGGTGATAATGCCTAGAGAAAGTATGCACAGAACTCCAAGTAGCTGCCTCCAAAATATCCTTGGTTGCCACTCCCCTCAAAAAAGCTGTTGAAGTGGCAGTAGTCCTAGTGGAATGAGGCCTAATCCCAGCTGGAATCTCTTTGCCATGATGGGAATAACAGAAAGCAATGCAAAACCCAATCCACTTAGAAATAGTTTGTTTTGATACAGGCTTGCCCTGAGAACTCAAAGCAAAAGAAACAAACAACTGCCGAGACTGCCTGAACCCTTTAGTTCTGTCCAAATAATAACGCAACTGCCTGTGGACATCTAAAGTGTGCAAAATCTTTTCCCCTTTATTTTGGGGATTTGCATAAAAAGTAGGCAAATGAATAGTTTGGTTTAAAGCCACACTAGAAACCACCTTAGGCATAAAGGAAGGATTAGTACGTAATGATACCCTATCCTTATGGAAAATTAAGAAAGGCTCAACCGCCATAAGGGCCTGTAATTCAGAAACCCTTCTTGCAGAGGTAATGGCCAACAAAAAAGCAGTCTTCCATGATAAATATTTCAACTCAGCAGTAGCTGCAGGCTCAAAAGGTTGTAGAGTGAGTTTCTCCAACACAAAATTGAGATCCCAAGCAGGAGTAGGAGCTCTTCGTGGGGTCTTATATTCTTTGCCCCTCTAAGAAATTGCTTGAACAAAGGATGAGAAAACAATGGTGGGTTGCAATCATAGTGAGCTGAAATTGCTGCAGCATGAACTTTAATAGAAGAGAAAGACAAACCTTTGTCTAGTAACTCAGTAAGATATTGAAGAGCCACACACAAATTAGGCTCAGAAACATCAAAACCTTTGCTGCACTCCAAAACAAAAATCTCTTCCATTTGTCTGCGTACACTTTCCTTGTACTAGGCCTCCTAGCTTCCAAAATAACATTCAAAACTTGCTGAGGAAGTGGAGGCCCACTATGGCTCAAAACAGAATATGCCAGGCTGTTAGGTGCAGAGAGTGAAGCTTGACATTTAGCAAATGGCTGTCCTCCTGCGACAACAGGTGTGGAATCGAAGGCAAAGGCCATGGAGGCTTCCGTACCAGACTTCTCAGTAATGGGTACCAGTGTTGTCGAGGCCAATCCGGAGCTATTAAGATCATCCTTGGCTTGTCCTGTCTGACTTTCAGAAGTACCTTTGGGAGGAGAGGCAGAGGTGGAAAGGCATACACATGAAGATTGCTCCAATTGAAAGAAAGAGCATCCACTCTCCAAGCTGTGGGATGAAACCTTTTTTGTGCAAAACTTTGGCAGCTGATGGTTTAGTGGAGAAGCGAACAGATCTATGTCTGGAGTTCCCCATGACACTGTCAATTTCTGAAATACATGAGGATCCAATTTCCACTCGTGGGGATCCATAATTCGTCTGCTCAACACATCTGCTAAGGAGTTCTGTGCTCCTGGCAGAAACCTTGCCTGAAGATTGAGCTGTAAACTGAGAGCAGTCTCCCACAAAATCATTGCTTGCCTGCATAGAGGATAAGAATGCGTTCCCCCTTGCTTGTTGATGTACCACATGACAGTTGTGTTGTCTGTTAGAATCAACACCTGCCCTGGAAGAAGTAATTCCTTGAAAGCAATTAATGCAAACTGGACTGCTAACATCTCCTTCATGTTGATATGTAGATGTTGTAGTCTGACAGGCCACTTGTTTTGTATCCACTTTCCATTGAGATGAGCTCCCCAAGCTTTGTCTGAGGCATCTGTCGTTAAAATCTGACTCGCCTCTGGCCGGGTCACAGAGAGTCCCTTGTTTAGGTGACATTCCTGAGCCCACCACAAAAATTCCTTTTGAATGCAAGGTATTATTTGAATGACAGTGTCCAGATCCTGGCAGTGCTGTGTCCATACATTTTGAGATACCATTGTAGCTTCCTCATATGCAGTTTGGCATTGGGAAGCACCAGAATACAAGATGCCATGAACCCTAAGGCTTGAAGGACTGTCCTTGCAGTCAGCCCGGACTGATGAGATAGTTGATGGAAGTAAAGGGATAGACTCTTTTGTTTGTCCGGGGTTAAAAGGCCATCTGGGATGCTGTATTCAGTCTCACACCCAGAAAGCACATGTCTTGAGAGGGTACTAGACTGGACTTTATTTCGTTCACAGAATACCCTAGGCATCTTAGCACTGCTATCACATATTCCAAATGATGAAGGAGCTCTTCTCTTCCTTGAGCCAGAATTAGGCAGTCGTCCAAATAAGGATAGATCTGTATTCCTTTTAGTCTGAAGAAAGCTATCACTGGAGCCAGAACTTTCGTGAACACTCTGGGCGCAGTAGATAAGCCAAAGGGCAATGCAGAGAACTGATAGTGAGAATTCCCAGCTCGAAAACGCAGATACCTTCTGCAACTTAGTCTGATAGGAACATGAAGGTAAGCCTCCTTGAGATCCAAAGTTACCATCCAATGATCTTTGCCCAGCAGAGGTAAAAGCTGCTGCAACGTCAACATTTTGAACTTGGGAATGTCCAGATAAGTGTTGAGGATAGATAAATCCAAAATTGGTCTCCACGTGTTCCCCTTCTTTGGTACTAGGAACAGGCGAGAATAAAATCCTAGGCCCACTTCTGGCAGAGGGACCGGCTGTATGGCCCCTAGTCGGAGCAACAGAGAAACCTGTTTGTGAGCCTCTATTCTTTGTTGAGGAGGAACGTCTGGCATGCCTTTGAAAGGAGGCAAGGTATGGAAATAAAACTTGTAGCCGTGGTGTATGATATCCAATACCCATCTGTCCTGGGTAATTAAACTCCAGTTTTCTTTGAAAAGTGCCAACCTTCCTCCCAAAGGTGCTGCCAGACGAGCAGGGTCTGGCAGCTGAAAAGGTAGGTCATTGGGTCTGCTTACGAAAGGACTGACCCCTGCCCTCACCCGAAGCCTGTGCAGGAGAACTCCCTGTTCTAGGCCTGAAAGAGCCCTGGGCTCTGCCCTTACCACGTCTAGATCTACCCCTAGACTGTGAATCATAAGAAGGATACGTCCACCCTTTAGTAGGCCAATTTCTACTAAACTTTGGAGGCTGGACCTGCAAAAAATCTTTAACAGTCTGCATAGACTTAGCCTTGTCTTCCATTTTCTTTAAAACTGTCTCAACAGGAGGACCAAACAACACGTCAGATTGTAAAGGAGCATCTAAAATCCTTGTTTTAACATGTTCAGACAAATTCTGATCCCTTAGCCAGGCGTGCCTGCGAAGAACTGACCCAGTGGCAGCCACCCTAGACGAGGCCTGTACAGCATCAAAACCACATTGCAAAGAATGCTTACCCACCTGTTCAGAAACATGCACTAAATCTTGCAACTCCTTACAATCAATACCTACTGCCAGAGCATCAACCTTAGACTTCAATTGTGAAAGGAGATAATTTTGGTATTTCAACATGTGAAACTGGCAATTCAGAGCCCTCATAGCAAGAGTGGAAGAAGTATAGACTTTCTTTCCCCATCTATCCAAGGCCCTAGCCTCTTTGTCTGCAGGAACCGGATTCTTAACAACAGAAGCCTTAACACCCTTAGGCCCCTGGCTAACAGTTTCTGGGTCTGCCCTAGGACTCTACTTATGAGCTTCAGGCACCCTGTAATACCTATCCGGCTTAACAGGAGCAGGAGGCAAAGAATCAGGATTAAGAGAGGCTTCTGTAAAAACATCTTCCACTACATCCAAAACAGGAGGTATAGCCAAAGGCCTATGCTGGGGTAAAAACAGAAATTCCCCAAGCCTTTTCCTGGAATCAGAGAAGTCCTGACCTTCTCACTTAAAATGCTCCCTCATGGAATGAAGAGTTTCTGAAAAAGAAAAATCCTCAGGAGGAGTAGCAGAAGGAGTAGAATCATCCACATCAGAATCAGAATAAGGAGAGTACTCCTGCAAGTCTTCAGCCGAAGACTCTGAAACATCTGAAGCCTGCTCAAAACCCCCCAGCTCAGGCTCCACCCTAGGCCTCTTATCAGGAGGGGGCATAGAACCCCTAATCAAAGTAATCAAATCTTCTGCCATTTTAAGCATATGCTTCTTGGGCACAGTACCTGAAGAGCTAGGGGTAACACCAACTGAAGCTAAACCTGGCCTGCCCCTGGGGGAAGCCTTTGAAACAGAAGGAGAGGGCCTAGCCACCTTAGGAAGGGAGGGGAGTATAGTAACATGAGAAGCCCCCTCAGCCTGACTAGTCTCCTGAGAGGCCACATCTTGTAATAATAAAGTCTCACCCTGGGAACACAAAGAAACCTCCGGTGGAGCCACCGGCTCCACCGACACCTCTAAAGAACCGGCATCTGGTACAGACGGTTCTTCTAGCCTAGGCTTAACTGCCTTGTCCTTGCGCTTCTTCGAAGAAGCGGGCGTCGGAGCATCCGGCGGCATTTTATAGTTGCACCGCTTCCCAAAGACTAACCTTGCACAATCCAACCTTCTCTTTATAGTGCGTTTATTAAATCTAGCACAAGAGCGACAGCCAACAACGTCGTGCTCAGGCCCTAAGCAAGGAATACACAAAGTATGATAATCTCTATGCGGTATCTGTTTCCCACAAGAAATGCAATTATTAACTTTTTCTGACATCCGGTAAATGACTGAGGCAAGAAAAAAAACTAAAATATTCCCCAACGGGGTACTTAGCCAACTTTGAACTCGGTCTGAAACTTCTAAATCGAAAAATCTCAGAACGCCAACCGGCACTTGCAATACTGCTTCTGCATCGGACCATGCGGCAAAAAAGACTGAGGATATGACGTCGGTCATGCGCATTTGTACCCTGACATCCTGACGTCAGACAAATGCGCCCTGACCGACGTCAGCCTTATACTTTGATATTCGGGCCGACCGAGGACAGCGGACTACCCAAGTGTAAGGACTGCAGCAATATGAGATGAAGAACATCTGTGTGTTTAATCCGATTGCCGTTCCACATGCAGCAGTACAATTAACACATGCAAACATTCCAAGCCTGTACTCCGTAAATGTTAATCTTTTATACAACTGTTTCTTATCATCCCCATTTGAGCTTATGTCGCACACTGCAGAACTTTTTGTTTTATTGAAAACTCTCAAATAAAAATACACACATCCCCCAATACCCCCCAAAACTTTTTAACTTAACACACAAAACTATGTACATCTTCAACTATCGAAGTTTTACCCCCTTAATTGGAACATAAGCTCCAAACTGACAGCCACACACAAAGACTCAAGCTAACCAGAAAGAAAGCTTATCCATGCTAATATGCATGGCAGAGCCTGTGATTCTATTAAGTGCTATCTGGTTTTGCCTTATCTTTATAGCTTTCCCAGCTGGTAAACACTTGAAAGCTTTCAGAAAACATTTTTTCCAGGCCATTTCTTTCTCTGCCAGTGACATGAGAACTGGCTACAGGACTGTTTACTAGAAAAAACACCTTACAACATTCTTTTTCATTTACTTGAGTTCAATCAAGACTTGTTACTATATAAAGCTAATGGTCCTACCCCTATGCAAGAATGAGAAAAAGCACAATGATTTTTCTATTGTCATGCCCTTTTAACCAGATTCCATATTTTTTTACATTGCAGTGCCTACATTTCTTAAAACTAAACAAGGAGAGAGAGAGAGGGAGAGAGAAGGGTGAAAGAAACAAAAATAATAAACAGAAACACTGATTTATATTAGTATCCCCATTACACTTAAAAATAACTGAAAACCTTGTTTCCCTCTCGAGTATTTTTCCAAACATTAATGCCATGAAGAAGGGTATATGCTTTAAGTCCAAACAAGTCCAATATTTTCAGATTTTCTTGTTCTGTCATGTTTCACAAACATAATTATTTTCTGTACGACCACATTTTGCAATTTCCAGGTTACTGATTTTAGTCTCCAAACGTTAATGACATGAAGTGGGGCATAGTAAAGTCGAACAAAGTCCTATTTTTCCAGATTCTTTTGTTCTATTCCTGTTCATCTACATCTCCCAAACCCTGTTTCTGCTTCATCTCCAGTGCACTCTTGATTCTTCCAGTGAACTTCGGTACTTTTCTCTGTCTCTCTCAATCATTTTCCGATGAAACACTGGGAAAGGTTTCACTGGCACAGTCTCTCTGTGGTCTTTATTACCAGAAGAACAAGAATCTCCTTCAGTATCACAGCTCACTTTTTGTTGTACAAACTTTTGCATTTCTTCCTTAGCATGTACCTTATCAAAAAATGTTTTTATTCCTCAACAGAAAAATATTTTGAGGATAGCTGGGTACAACAGTTTGAATATCACACCTGCTTCTCAGCATGCCCTATATAATGGAATAAGTGTATTCCTCTTATATCTCATGTGCAATGAGTAGTCATTCTCCACAAACACTGCTGTATCCCATTTTTAGTACTTCGTCCTTGCTCTTTCAATTAACAATTCTTGTTGTGGAATACCAGTTCAGTTACTTATTTGTACTTTCATCAAATTAATACAGTCTGTTCCTTCCAGCTTCTCTGGTACAGCAGAAAATCTAAAGTTTTAACTAGGTGCTCTGTCCTCTAATTCTATTATTTTTTGAAACATCTCTTCTTGTGCAATCTCATATTCATCCAGCCTTTCCTTCCTTTCATCCTCTTGAGTTTTACAGTTCTGTCGCCTTATCTGAATATCTGTTCAAAGCTTCTTCCATTTTTTCCAGATTTTTATTGTTTGTGTTGATATACTCCCCCATCAGTGTTTTGTTTATTTTAACCAGGTCTGTGTGCAGCTACTTTACAATTTTCTCTAAGTTACTGAAGCAATGTCTGAACTTGCACTGCTTCTTTCTAAACAACTGCAGCACTTTCCCCAGTCTGTGTTTTCTCCTCAACTTTTGTAGCTGATTTTCATACAGGTCATTTATATTTCTTTTTTTTTTTTTTTTAACTGACATCTAGGCATGCATTTACTAGTCAGTTACTGAAATTTACCAAGAAATCTAGGTCCACTGGCTTTCTCTTAAGTTTCTCTTTTCAGACTGGGAGAGACATAGTTAAGCTGTTACTCAATGTGCTGCCATTTTGGAGGGAAGAATTCAAGTGTTGAGAGTTTAAACTGCAGTGATCAAAGCAAAAGACAGATTCTTTAACTGGAAGCCATTTTGCTTTTCCTAGGAAGATCAGTGCTGTTCTCTGTAGGGTGCAACATTAATAAATCTACATAGCCCATTGCAAGTTGGCTGGAGTAATGTTCGGCTCTTTTGTGGGGGTATGACAGTGAATAAAGAACATACTAGCCAGCAAGATACTGCCCCCAGCTACACTCCATCCTTCCAGAAAGACTTGTTCAAAATTTTTTCTTTGGCTTTTTTCAACATGGCATTCAAAGGTTACAGTCTAATTAAGCCGAATCACACAATATTTAAAGCAGTATACAGTTGGAGAGGTCAGCCAAATAGATGACGAATGTTGAAGTTTTGGAAAGGTTTAGTTTCTGATATGATCCAAAGATCATAATGTTGGTCTCAGCAGAACTGAAAATTAGTCTGTTATTTAGAAGCCACTGGGAGAGATTATTAAGATCTGTTTCTTGATGTGTTTTGAAAAAATGGGTGGGTAGAAGAAAAATGGGACATTTTTAAAGGTCTGGATCTCTGTCTAAACATGTCTGCTAGATTATGGATTATTTTAGACAACCTTATGGACAGAACATAGGAACATGTCTAAAGTATGAGCTTACTTTCTTTGTAACAACGTAATACAACAGGCCTATTAGTCAACAAAGTTTGACTGCAAGCAAAACTTTTCTTTCTTTGAAGTACAAACTAGTTTTCCTGAAAGGCCGAGTCCTTCTAGCATAATAACTCAACTGTCTATGGACATCTAAGTTATGTAATGCTGACCAGCAGTTTGTAATTAATACGTGAGCAGAATAGTTCAATAAAACTGATACTCAATATTGACATGTAAGAAGGATTCCTTTAAAAAAAATCCTCCATTGTAGAAAACTGTATAGAGACCTACAAATTAAGGACTATATCCTAGACCTTGGCATTACTAACATGGGCAACCGATGTTCCACACCAGAGGTCAATTCCTCGTTGGTCAGATCTGACCACAAGATAATCACCCTAGACATCCACATCCCACCCCCATTAGGGAAACCACCGTAAAAAATTTCTCCAAAGCCAACTTCATGCTTAAGACAGAAGTGGCAAACTTCACAACACCCATGCTGACGGACAATAGAGGTAAGATTGCTGAATCCTACAAATGCACTTTATAAGCACTTAGGGATTGCACTATCCATGCACTCGTGTAACAGAACCAAAATGCTATCCTCCAAAAAAAGGAAGCCAATCTGGTGGTCCCCTGCCATAAACAAACTCTACAACAGAAGAAAGAAACTGTTGCAAAAGAGTAAAATCCCATGACAGGAGGGACTCTGTGGTCAGCCTCAGTAAGAAGCTGAGATCCCTCATAAAATCCTCCAAAGCTAGTTACGAAAACAAAATCGCCACTGATTCTAAAGACAACCACAAAGCATTCTATAGCTATGTCAAGAATCTCAATGGCAACACTCAGATCTGCTTGGAGTTACAGCACAATGGCACTAAATATACAGAACCAACCGATATTGCCAACATCCTGGCAGATAGGTTCAGTGCTAACATTACCCCTCTCTCACCCCCTAAAGGGCCCATCTCTATACCGGAAGAATGCAAAGTTCCTGTAATCATGGCTTCACACGTAAAAAAAAAAAAACACTCTTCAAAGCCAAGAACACAGCATCCATGGGATCTCACAACATCCCAGGCTGCGTTCTACACGAACTACAGAACGAACTGGCACCCCACCTAAGTACCATGTTCAATCATAGCCTCACCTCAGACTCTGTGCCCACTGAATGGCACACAGCAATGGTTATCCCACTCCACAAAGGGGGAGCCACCACCCCATTAGCCTCAAGAGACTGGTCTGCAAGGCTATGGAACGTATCATCATGGAACTTATAAACAATGACACTGGTAATCTCCAAACATTGGACCCTACCCAGTTCGGGTTTGTAAAAGGCAGATCATGTCTCCTAAACCTGATGGACGTCTTTGAAGCGGTCACCAAAGCCATAGATGAGGGTAAGGTAGTTCACACAGCCTATCTACATCTCGCTAAGGCTTTCAACACCATCCCCCACTCTGGAATTATAGATAAACTCACTAAACTAAGTATACATCCCTATGTCACAAGATGGGTTGCCAACTGGCTCACTGACAAAACCCACACTGTGAAAGTAGCAGACTCTAAATCCAACTTCAAATCAGTGACAAGTGCAATACCACAGGGTTCAGTCCTGGGTCCTCTCCTGTTTGGTATCTACTTCTCTGAAGTACAGGCTAACACAGAAGGTCTTTGGCTAACAAAGTTTGCAGATGACTGCAAACTAGGAGCCATAATCAAAACTCCTAATGATGTGGACATCTTACAAAAGGGCTTCACTGAGACAGATGCCTGGTGTCAAAGCCATGGCCTCAAGCTCAATGCCAAAAAGTGCATTGCCATCCCTTTTGGTAAAAACTCTGTACCCATGAACTATCATATAGGCAGTAGTCTACTTAACACCGAAAGTGTGACGAGACCTTGGGACACAGGTGGACGGAAGTCTCTCCTTTGATAATCACACTGCCACAGTTGTCAGGAAATCCTTCTATGTGGCACACCTCATCACAAAAGGTTTCTCATTCAGGAAAAAAGAGGTCATTGTTCCCCTCTACTCATCACTCAGAGTACAATGCCCCTTTTAGTATGTACCTCACAAGACATCTACAACAACTGGAAAGGCCGCAGAAATACCTCACAAAGAGGATTACAAGCCTCAAACAGATGCCCTACGCAGACCGTCTCAAAAAACTCTAGCTTTACTCTGTTGCATATCGCCTTCTCAGAGGCAATCTCTGCCTAACATACAAAACTATGTCAAACCCAGAGCTGTTGGACATGCTCCACTTAAAGAAATCCCAATCCCTCCGAGCTACACGGTCTAGGGACCTAAACTTTGTCCACACAATAAACAGAACATGCTGGAGTGATAGATTCCTGCCCCAGAGACTTCCCATACTCTGGAACAAACTACCTATCTATATCAAACAAAGCTCCTCATTAGCACTCTTCAAGAAAAATCTTTATGATTGGATGGGAAATAGGAAATTCACCCCGGGGATCACTTTTGTGTCAGGGGCACAGGAAAATAATTTTCTTGGGTGGCAAAAGCCAGGGTACCATTTGGCTAGGCTTATATAGGCCTTAGGGCCAATAGCCTAGTACCTACCTATGAACTATAACTCTGAAACCCTTCTGAAGGAAGTCACTGTAGCTAAGACAGGGGATTCCCAAGAGAGGAACTTCAAATTTGCAGAATCTGCTGGTTTAAGAAGAGTTTCTCCAGCATACAATTTCAAGCCACATGAAGGTGTTACTTGTCTTCTTGGTGGTCTCACATGTATTATCTGTGTTAACAAGTCTTTACTGATGGGTTATCTGTGGATACATCAGGATGCATGCTGGAATATTAACTTTTGCTAAGGAATAAACCAGGTTAGCTTCATAAAGTTAGCTATAAAAATTCAGTTACATTGCTACTGGGTAGTGTAAGGAGTCTAGCCATTTAGAAGATGCCAAAACCCCACATTTAATGGGTACAGCCAAGTGACAAATCTGACATTAGACTGCATGTGGAGTCTAGACCTTTAGAGGTTGCACAGACCAAAAATGTTTTCTGCTTCCTAAAGTAGGATCTCCTCATGGCAGAACATTTGGCCTATCAGTAATTCTGAAGAAAATTCAAATTACTCAGAAATAAGACTGTGGGCTGATGATGACAAGAGCAGAAGGTTGAAACTTATTTGTGCAGACAGCAAAGATGTCAACTGTGGGCATAACCTATACTTGTATCTACTGAAAAATTGCACAATCTAGTTGAGATTTATAAGACAAAAAGGTGTTTCCTCTGAGGCAGTCTCAAGTATCCTAATTATCCAGCCAGGGTAAACTTTCCCCACCCTCATCTCCTGCTTCAACCCTTGCTTGCTTTGACCTCATCATAAAATTTATCACAGAAACCTCTGAATACCAACCAAATTCCCTGCTAAAGCTAATTCTCTCACATCTACCACCACCTGAATCTGTCTATCCATGCTTTTTCCCTCTGGTACTTACATTTTTACATCAGCATCTTAGTTTCACTACCCCCTTTCACCTACTACCTGGCTCCCCTTCTTGCTAACTCCTGAAGCTTTTACTTTCAAATACTTATTCTTCCCTTCAATATCCTCCTCTGGCCCCTCCTAACCTCAGTATCCTTTACTTCCTTTATCACCTAATCTGACATTTCAGTGCCAGTCTTCTTTCTTCCATACTCATTATTTCCCTCTCTGTGCTGATTTAATCTCATACCCCTGTTTTCCTCCTCCCTCCCTTCTGTTACATTTATTTATTTATTTACTATTTGGTAACTATGAAGGTGGACAGGTCCAGAGACCGTTTCAGCTGTGACCTGGGATGACAGGCAATAAACAGTACAAGTAAACTAAATTATACACTTCAAATATTAGTGTGTGTTAACCTTATGTAGCAGCAAAACTTTAGAACGTTCACATACAATTACACAGTTTAAGTAGAATGTTGTACAGCTCTTAAACATTTCTAATAAAAGTATTATGTTTACCTTAGATTTTATTAACTTACATGGGTTGCAATACAATTTGGTTACATGAGAAGTTAGGTACTTACCATAATGCTAGATCCATGTAGTCTTTTTCTAAAGGTCTCAAACTGTGGATTATTGGATCTGAAACCGACAGATCACAGACTTCAGCTCTGAAGCTCTACCTCCTCTCTCATAATGCATGGAGTTGTCCAAGTTTCTGCAGATCCAGTTTGCCTACACTCCCTGACCTATAACAGAAACAAACTTACAAAGTTGGGTCCTAAAAATCACACACTGTGTTGGTCTATAAGGTCCTCCAAGAGACACAAATTCTACAAGTGACAATTTAGAAGGGGGATGAAGAAACGGATGGCTGATAGAGAAGGAATAAGACAATATGGCTCTAGTGTCATGGTAAAGCAATAACTTTTGCATCCAATGTTGACTTTTCTGTCTACAGCCGTCTGTGGGACAAAGTCCCCGGCCAGAAAATTGTGTGATATTAGGAGAGACTGCTCCACAAAATGGTGGAGCCAAATTATGTCCTGCATCTTGACTGAATATCCAATTTATAATAGGTTAAAAACATACAAGTGGAAGACCAACTGGCTGCTGCACATAACATCCAAAGCAGCGAGACAAAAAGGCAGTAGAGGTTGCAAAAGCCCTGGTGGAATAGGCTTTTGTCTTATTGGCACAGGCATGTCTTTCAGGGACTAAGTAAAAGATATACACTCAAGAAAGCCATCTGTACAAAATGACCTTACCCATCTTAGCTTTAGAAAGGGAAACAAAGTTGGTCTGATCTCAGAATTGTTTGGGCCATGCCAAATAAAATCTCAGCTGTTGGTGAGCATCCAAACAATGAAGCATATATTTTCTTTTATTAAATTTGGGAAGAAAACTGGTAGCTGAATTATCTGGTTCAGATTTGCTGGAAAGGACATCTTAATCTAAAAGGAATGATTTCTCCATAAGAAACCATGTCTTTGTGAATGATAAGATAAAGAGGATTACGTGCTAATGCTAGCAGCTCTGAAATTCTTCTCTTGCAGAAGTAAGGATGATCAAGATGAGGGTTCTTCAAGAAAGAAACTTTGAAGCTACAACAGACACAGGCTAAATGGAGCCTCTGTCAAGACTTTGAGAATAAAGAACAAGTCCCAAGGAGGAACACGATTCCTTACATGAGGCATGAGTAGGAAGATCCCTTTCAAAAAGCCTTAGATAATCTAACAGATGGGTGAGTGCTGCCACTGGGGCAGTGTGAATTTTAAACATCTAATATTACAGGTAGGTGGGACTTGTGCATCCCTATGTTCACTTGGAGAAAAGTCCTTGCAAAGCCTGCTCTAAAACATCAGAAAAATCCAGTTTGTAGTGATTTGTAAATGTACAAAACGAGGACCCAGTTTCTACAACTCCTCTCCAATATGCCACAGTAGAGGAAAAGTCTCTGATGAAATGTGCCTTAACCTTGCCTGGAATAGATTTAGGATAGTGGGAATAAAAAAAATGACAGCAGAGTACAACCAATGAGCAGTCTTTTCCTTAGAGACAGGATGACCCTATTTAGCCCCAAAATAGTAAATAGTTCAGCTTTCCTGAAAGGCTTAATTCTGTCAAGGTAGTACCAAAGCTCCATGTGCACATCCAAGGTACACAGAATCTTCTCTCCTTTGTTTTTAGGCTCCAGAAATAAAACTAAGATACTGATAGCTTGATTAATGGTACATTCAGAAACAACATTTTGCATGAAAGGATTAGTGCATAGAATAACCACGTCCTTTGGGAAAATCTGTTTGACCACAAAAAGAGATGAAGACAAGTGGAGATGGGCCCAAGATGAACACTGACAGATGCATAAGGTAAGCCATCTTTGAGTAGCTCACACAAATATTTCAAAACCAGAGGGGTAGACACTGCATTGTTCCCTCTGATGTCTATCTGTTAGGCACCACCTAGAAAACCTCTTCTACACAGTTAAATATAAGATTTTCCGGTTGCAGGTTTTCTTGCCTCCAATACCTGCTGCACATTCTCACTTGAAGTGCTTAAAAGGTATCAAGATAGAATCATCTAGATCATCAGTAGCAATTGCTCTAAGATGACACTGTGTGAGCAGATCTAGAATGTAAGGAAACGTGTGGCAATTTCCCTTGGCTAATTCCATTAAAAGGGAGAACCAACTTTGCCTTGGCCACAAGTTGGTCATCACAGTGATCTCTGGTAATTGTTTCTGAACTTTCAGAAGTATGTTGGGTATTGGTGGAAAGGGTGGAAATGCATATGGGAAAATTCCTATCCAAGGGAACAGGAATGCTTCTGTCCTCCAAGCATGACCGCAAGATGTCTCTGACAGAATTTTTCCAACTGTCTTTTCTGAAAGGAGGTGAAGAGATCTATCTAATGAATGTCTAGAGCAAATCTAGACAGACCTCTGACCAGAGTTTCTACTTGTGAGGATCCATCCAGGACTTGCTCAGTCTACCACTATGTTTTGCTCTGACAAGCTGTAGAAAGCCTGAAGCATAGCATAATGCTGTAAGGGTAGCTTCCTAGGCAATCACTGCCAATTGGCAAAGCAGTTATGACCTTGCACCCCCTTGTTTGTTCAGGTACCACAACTGTGGTGTCATCAGTGACCAATAAAAGGGGACCTGGAAACTTTATGTGGTGAAGAAAGTTTAATGTCTGAATCACTGCTAACATTTCTTTGAGGTTTAAAAAAACATTTCTTTGACATTTATGTGCTTTGCAAAATCAGAAGGACCCCTTGCACTTGAACACCAATGTGCAGCGCTCCCCATGTATAATCGAATGAGTTCTGGACTGATTGAACTATGGTCTGGAGCGAGAAGGATAGGTTAGGATTGAGAGACATCTAATCCCTTCACCACTGTAGCTCTTGTTTTGCAAAATCCAGCACTGGTACATGGGACTCAAATGTAAGCAGGTGCTGGATCCAATATTTTTTTTTTCTCAAATGTAAGCAGGTGCTGGATCCAACAATTTAAGTTACCACTGAATCTTTATTTGGAGTCTGTCCCATGGGTTCATGAGGATCATTAATGTCTTAAAGCCTAGAATGTTGAGAAACACTCTTGCAGAGGAAGCATCTTAGAGAGACAAATCAAAGAAAATTATCTGAACAGTCAGAATTAAGTTTTCTAGCAGAAAGGCCATACCTTTTTCTATGTCCGTCATACACCACAAGAAGATAATTCTTTGTGAGGGAGTATTCAAAACCTCATTTTTTTAATCCTCAGAAAAATTCTGGTTATGTAGTTAAGCATACCTTTTTAATACAACAGAAGTGGTTGGATTTCTAGAAATTATGTCCGCACTTTCTAACACACACTTCAAAGCATATTTCAAAACCTGATTCATGTTAGAACTAATCTCATTCATATAACACTTCTGTTCAGTAGGGAAATATACAGCAAAGTCATGTAAACTATAAGCACATTGCAAATACATTTCCTTATGAAGCACTTATAATTTAACATTCTAAAGACAATTACTAGACTAAGCTAACTTTTATTCCTTAGATTGTAAACACTTGCTAAAGCAGTGTATGGTTAGAAGAAGCCAATGTTCTCTTTTTAGAGTTGACAGCTGGACAAACGACAGTAGGTCAAGCTGCAAGATCACAGTATACCTTATATTTCCTCAAAGCCTTTTCAGAACTGGTTCATCAGCCAAAGGGGTTTAATATGTGGTTTTATAGACAGCTTCCATCTTCTAAGGCTATTAACAAAGAAGGAACAGCAAAAATATTTGGAATCTCATCCTCAATAAGATCATAAGCTCTACCCATATCTGGGGTAGCTGCAGATTACTTACAGGCAAATATATCTCTAAACCTAGCTAGCATCTGTGGAAACGTGAAGACTTGCTTGGGTTTTTGAACCTGTTTATCTGCCAAAGAATCAGACTGGCTGAACAAGACTGTTTACTACTTTCAGCATCAAAGCCCACATCAAAATCTGTGGCATTAGACTCATCTCTAGAGAAGGTAACTCCACAGTCATTTTTAATAGGAGCATAGGTTCAGAGATAAGCAAACAGTAAAATACTCTCAGCTAAAAACATATCAGCCCTATACATGGCAATAACCTGATTTTCTGTCTTGTGACAGTTTCGTTTTTTCTTACTATGAACTACACTAGAGGGCAAAATATCTGAGGGGACAGTATTATGTCTGGCAAGGGGTCTCTTACCTCAGACCTCTCTCTTTCAGTTTTTGGCTCACACGACAGTGACAGGCGAAATAAGTGATCTGCAGGAGCAATATGGCAACAACAGGTTCACAAACCACAGGTTGAGATATTTTTGTTGATTTTTTTTTTTTTTTTAGGTGCAACTGGATTTACTTGAGGGGGCAGTCATATCAGGATCCATCAAGTCATGGGAAGGAACACCAGCCAGAATAATACACTGACACTACTAAGGGCTGACGAAAGCTGCAATAATAGAAAATACAAACTGTTTCCACACAGCAAATAGAAATAAACTCCATAAAATACATCAGAAACATAAGTCTTGTTCTATAAACTGCTCAGCATAGTAGGCAGCACACACAGTCACAGTACCAAGTAAAATTCACTTGCCCAGATAGTGACAAAAATTAAATATATACCCTTAAATCAAACAGATACCTTCGAAAACAACGTAAAAAAGAAGTTATTTACTCACCAGAATGCTCCATCTGTGTTGGCAATCTTCATTTATCCTTTACCTTTGGGTTACGGTTCCAACCCTCAGAACTGGCTCAACTGTTACATAGCTCACGCCAGCCAAAAACTCTTGAGCTAAGACTTTACTCACAATACCCCTCTCTATATTACCTCAGATCAAGTTTGCAGTTACAGAGCAAGACAAAGAAATTTGTAAATAAACCATGTACAAAATCAAACCTGATAAAGTTACCAGGACAAGAGTCTGATCCTCCAGAAAGTCCATAGGAGGGGGAAGGGGTGGGGTGTAAAGGATAAAGGACGATCAACAACACAGATGGAATGTTATGGTGAGTACATAACTTCTATATCTGATGTTGTCAATCTTCATTTATTCTTTACCTCTGGGACAAAGTCCCCAGTTACTTTACGTCCTGGGTGGCCATATGGAAGGATATTTTCTGAGAAGCCTAGAGCCAAAAGATGTTCTTCCGCTGGAGACTATATCCAGTTTGTAATGAGTAATACAGGTATGTGGAGTAGCCCAGGTTGCTGTTGCGCATAATTTCAGCCATGGAAGACTTGGAATGGAAAATGGCAGACATGGCTATTGATCTAGTGGAGTGTGCTTTCACTGTCGCTGGTAACTTCAGAGTCTTTTTATTGTATGTGAAAGTAACACAGTCTGCTAGCCATTTTGACAAGGCAACTTTTGAAACAGATTTTCGCCACAGATGAACATCCAACAAATGTAAGCAATATTCACATTTCTTGAAGAAATTTGGAAAGAAAACAGGCAAGTCAATAGTTTGATTAATATTAGTCTCCAAGACCACCTTGGGAAGAAATGATGGACTAGTTCTTAGTGAAACCATATCCTTATGAAAAAAACAAATCAGGGGGGTTTGAAGATAATGCTTGTATCTCAGAAATTCTTCTGGCAGAAGTAATGGCTAACAGATAAATAGCTTTCCATGAAAGAAACTTTAAATGACATGTAGACACCGGTTCAAAGGGAGGAAGCAAAGCAGAGTTTCTCCCTAACCCAATTCAAGTGCAACTTGGACAACTGGATGGGAAACTGGAAATTCATCCCTGGTTTGGCACCTATGTTTCTAATGGACACAAGTAACCTGTAAATGGTTCATCTCCCAGACCCATGCTTACACTTATCAAGGGTAGCAGAACTGGTCAGAGATTTGGGATGCATGGCTATGCTTAAAAAGGCCTTTGTGGGCATTAGCCTAATAAACACCTATGAGATCCCAAGAAGCTACAGGGTCTTCAAAAGGAAGTTTCAATTGCAAAGCCCCTTTCATAAACACTTTACATAATCTATGTGAAATCAGTGAATGGTCTTCAAAGCTATTGTGAAAATTGCAAATAGCAGCTAGTTGGACTTTAATAATGGAGGCAGAAGCTCCTTCATCAAAAAGCATAGCTACAAACTCCAAAACCTTTTCAACTGGTGCAGAGAAGGTGTTAAGACTATTACCATACGTCCAAACAGAAAATCTTTTCCATTTGCATAGGTACAGTTTCCTGGTGGAAGGTCTTTGGGAAGCCAGTAGAATTTTTTGGACTGGGTAAGATAAATTTTTCTGCCTGGTGACTAATAGAATTGGAAGAGCCAAGCTGTAAACTTGAGGTTCTGGAGACTGGGGTGCACCAGTCCCTGTGGATGAGAGAGAAGATCCGGAACGTGGTCCAGAATCCATGGATGGTGAATTACATAAGGCCACAAGAAGGGGAACCAGACTTTTCGAGGCCATAAAGGCGCAATGAGGATCACCTTGTTTTTCAATCTGCTTGGCTTTCTTTCAGAAGAGAGGAATCAGTGGGAAGGGGAGAAGGCACAAAGCAGTCCCAAGGGCCAGTCGTGAAGGACAGTCTCTCTCTGGGACTCCCCCTGAGGGGGAATTAGGGCAAAGTAACTGCTGCATCTGTTGTTTAGGGGTGATGCAAAGAGGTCATAGCAAGGCTGGCCCCAGCGGTGGAAAATCTCCTTTGTCACTCTGAGATTGAAAGACCGCTCGTGAGGCAGGAGAATGCATCTGCTCAGTTTGTCCGCTATCACATTTGAGCTCCCAGAGATGTGCATTGCTATTAGAAAGCAGTTGGAGGATATCGCCCAATGCCACACTTTGAGAGCTTTTCGACACAGGGGGGTAAGACTTGGCTCCGCCCTGTTTGCTGCTGTACCAGACTACTGACATATTGTCTGACTGAAATGCAATCGTTTATAGAGGGAAGACAGACTGGAAGGCTTGCATCCCTAACAGCACTGCCCTTAGTTCCAGAACATTGATATTCAGATTGGCCTTTATCAGGGACCAAGTGCCTTGAACTGTTCTTCTAAGATAATGTCCCCCTACTCCATCTGGGAGGCATCTGTAGTCACGGTGTCCTTGGGTTGAGGTGGAACAAAGGGATGGCAATTTCCTCAGATTCCATCCACCAGGAGAAGTCCTTCTTGCAATGACTGGCGATTAAGATTGGATGGGTTAGGATGGAGTACCGGGATGACAGAAGCCATTGTAGCAGCTACATGTGAAATCTTGCTAGTGGAATTCAGGTACAGTCATTGCCACGGCCCCTAAAGCTCGAAGGAGTAGAAGTACAAGAGCCTTGTCTTTGGAGTGAATGGCTTGTACTTGGGATTTTATCTTCTGCAGCCTGTGAAGAGGTAGGGAAGCTGCACAAGAGATGGTATTTAGACGACCTCCTATGAGCTCAAAATCTGATTCACTGTAATGCCCAGATGAGAGAACAGGTGCAGAATGAAGTCTGTTGCTTGAAGCAGTAGATATCTGGTGGAAGCGGTAATCAGCCAGTCATCTAGATAAGGAAACACCCAGAATCCATGCAGTCTAAAATGAACGGTTACTGATGTGACACTTGGTGAACACTCTGGGGGCTGTGGTGAGGCCAAGGGTAGCACTCTTTAACAGAAAATGACTGGATCCTAGCCAAAAGCAGAGGAACCCACTGGAGCGTTTGTCTATTTTTATGTAGTAATCCGTGCCCTGAAGGTCTATACAGTATAATCATTTTCCACTAGTAAGGGAACTACAGATTGAACCATGACCAACCGGAATTTTGCCTTCTGAACAGATTTGTTCAGAAGGCTGAGATCTAAAATTGGTCTCAAGCTCTGTCTTTTTTAGCACCAAAAAGAACCTTGAGTAAAATTTGGATACTATCTGGTCTTGTGGGACTTCTTGGATGACTTTTTTTCTAGCAGCTTTTGAATTTCAAATGCTGCTTGATCCCTCTGATTGGGTGTAACTTTGGGGAGTCTTTGTTTTTATCTTGGAAAAAGAGTGAAGGGAATATGGTATCTTCTGGCAATGATCCTCTGCACCCAAGTATCTGAAGTTATTTGCCGTCAGACTCGAGTGCAGAGAAAATCTTCCCTCGACCGATTCCAGAGGTAAGCAGTCGAGCCCCTTTTCAGGAGCACTGATAAGACAGTCCAGAGAAAGAATCTCTGGAACTCGGATTCTGTAGGCCACCTCTGCCATGGCATCGCATTTTCCATTGGAGCTCCCCCCTCTGCCCCGAGGGGAGCCGTCACCATGTGTGTCCTGAAAAGGTCCATGGAATTTTTTGAACCACATCTTGCCGTTCATCTGATTCCTACAGTAGGACCACCTGGGAGCAGAAAAACGTAGGCTCACTGCAGATAGGGTCTTTCCATCTTTTTCACACCTGGTTAGAGTTTCCTTGACTTTGTGGCCGAAAAAGGAAGATCTGTCAAAAGGAGCATTGACGAAGGAAGACTAAAATGGCACTGCAAACTCACACAAGTGCATTCAGCTGAGACTCCTAATGGCAATGCTTGAACCTACTGTTCTGGTCATTCCTTCAGCTGCATGAGCAATGAGCCTCATGGACTAGTTGGAAATAGATTCCAGGGTGGCTAGCTGGGAGGCCACTTTATCCCGGACCTCCTCAGACTGACAACTTCTTGATCAGATCCCTCTGGAGCCTAGTGAAATGTGCCATAAAGTTCAAAGTCCTTAATGTGAAGGTGAATGAAGCATAGACCCGCTTTCCAAATCTGTCCATAGCCCTGGACTCTCGATTAGGGGGATGAACAGTGGAACTCTCTTCAGCTAGTTCCTTCTTGTTGGCAACCACCACCACCATGGCATCTACTGCTAACACATTTGCCTAATGCTGGTGGTCCTCTGGAGCAGAAAGTATTTTGTCAGGTCTCTGGGAATTGGCTCTATGGAATCAGGAGCCTTTCAAGCCCCCTGTGCAATTAATTTAATAAGATCGTCAGCAGAAGGGGTCACCCAAGAAGTAGAAGGGTAAGCACCAAAAGCCTGCAAGTACACAGACTCCTCAGAGGTAGGGTCTTTGGGCTTCCAGTTACCCCTCTGTTTTAGAATCTCTAGAATGTCTCCGAAGGTGATGTCTTCTGGGGTGTGACTGGCTGGGGGGGGACCCCTCCCCATCATTGGTATGTGTCTTCTGTGACCGATTCCTCAGGAGAATGTTTCATCTTGCATGTATTCTTCTGGGGTGGCTCCTCAGTGGGAATTTTGGAGGACTTGGAAGAAGAAGAGGAGCCCTGTGCAGGGGGAATCTTGGAGGTTTGGCACATGCTGTCCAAATGTGGAGGTTGGTGGCAGCTGTGGGCCAGAAGGGGTCTTGGGATAAAACTCTTGACACAGAAGGAGCCAGCAGAGCCTGCAGAGGCCAGTGCCCTCTCCATAATCTAAAAGACAGCCCCCCCCCCCCCAGAAGAGAGTTGGCAGCTCGGAAATTAAAGGTAACCTCGGAACAGAGGTTACACTCTGCCCGAGAGACCCACCTACAAAGTAGGAGCTGAGGAAGAGCCCACATCTGCTAAGGTTCCAAGAGTTAAGGATGACTGAATAAAAACCTAGAGCTGATCTGAAACTTTCGGACCCAACAGCGGTGCTATGGCCCCAGGAGTCCGTCGGTTTCGAAGGAACCAAGGATGTCAAGCAGATCTGCAACCGGGGAGATCGGAGTCAGGGGCTCTAAGCCCTCAGACCCTCAGAGGAGGAAGATTTGGTGGAGTCCTGGGAGTAAATGCCTCAACTCCAGAAAGGAGAGGGGTCTGGGAAGATGTAGACAGACTCCTGGCCACTAGGAGCTGATCCACCAACCTCACGATGTCGACTTCTGTAAGACTCCTGGAAGATGTGACAGAAAAACCTGAAGGAGATTCTGGTCATTCAAGGAAAGGGCTATGGAGTTGTCCCTCAAAGGGATCAATAGAAGGAAAATACTTTGCTTTGGGCATGTAGGTTATGCTGAATTTTGGCACTGATAGAGCTTCTAGAGTCTGTGAAAGCATAGATGGAGATGCCGGTACTGATTGGGATGCCAAAGAAGTCTGCATCGAAATTGGCACAGAGATTTGTGGCACCACAAAAGATGGTGCAGAGGATGTTATCGGTTCCGAAAGCTTGTGAACCTTCGCCTTCGGATCCGTGGAAGCAGTAGGAGTTGAAGGCTTATACTTTTAGCCATCTGCACTGAAGGAGACATCAGTACAGAGTGGTCTTGTTTGGTTCTGGAGTCAGATTTTGAGGGGAAAGAGCCTATCTTGGATAAGGCCTACTCAAAAGAGGACTTAATCAGTCCTTTTAGGATTAATTTATTTTTAAGTTCAATCAAAGCCCAGGTACTGAAAGCCTGACAAACAGAGCAGTCATAGGAAAGATGAATTAAGCCTAAACAACAGACACAGGAAGAATGTCCATCAGAACTGGGAATATTCCAACTGCTGTCCTGGCACTGCCTAAAACCAGTAGTGCCTTTTGGTTTCTTGGCCATGTTGACAGGTCACCCAACAAAAAAGAGGTGTCAACAGGCATATTCACATGCACACGCACACACGCAGAGACATAGAAAGGAAGAAAACTACCAACAATGGTAAGCTAAGTTACCTAAAGAGGTAGAAAGAGAGAGAAAGATACTACCAACAATAGTAATGGAAGTTACTGAGTGGTAAGAAACACTCACTCAACAAAAAAGTGGGTAGAATGGAATTATATACATATCGACAGGAAGAGAGATAGAAAGTTATATTAAAGCTGAAATATATAATGAAATTCACTTAGTTGCAAGAGAAAGTGGCTGACGTATCTTTTGAGAAGAGTGGCACATGAGATCTGGGGTAATATGGAGAGGAGCACTGTGTGTAAAGTCTTCGCTCGAGGGTTTTTGGCTGGCACGAGCTATGTAACTGCCGAGCCGGTTCTGAGAGTTGGAACCGTAACCCAAAGGTAAAGGATAAATGAAGACTCAGATCAAACATTTACTTAGAGATTCCAATGTCATAAATGAAAAAAAAAAAAAAAATCTTCATAGAAAACGTGAATAAAGTAATCTGACGTGAAAATGAAAATGGCAACTACAGCAGTGTTAAACCAGTAGTAAATATAATAAAAATGAAAAAAAAAAAGTGAAAAATGCAATTAATTTCTGTCAGAACTTCAAAATGAAACTTATAAACAGAAACAGGTATCTCGGCACAGTCCCTAGTGTTCAAATGACATCACAGAACTTCAGATTCCCAGTACATGTCATAAAAACAATTTAGAAAAGCCCCATGACTGCTTAAAAGCAGTATTAAGCATACAAACACAACAGCAAGCTATAATTCACAGAGGAATTATCAGCAGTAGTAGTAAATAGCAAGTATATTAAAGTAAGTTAGCACGCGTTACTTTTTTAATAAAACCAAAAGGAATAAAAACTATACAATAAAAAATGGAAGGGATGTTAACAAGGGGATCTTATCAGAGTTTTTGGAAGGCAAAAACCACCAACGCAGGCTGCTGAGGAGATTTATCGGAGTCCTTCAGCTGGCACTAAAGACTGACTCACTGTGACAAGTTAGACTTCTCTGGTGACAGAGGCTTAGTTTATCCTGTATCACAGTGTGTTAGAGGAGAGGATTCTGAGCAGACATAGAATCCATATGCCACTGAGTTAGTATGAATAATAAACAATGGGGTCCTCCTTGCTTGTTTATGTACCAAAAACACCCAGTATTGTCAGTTCAGATTGCTATCACACATTTTGTGAGGAAGTCTTGAAAAGCCTGCAATGCTAGTAGGACTACTTTAATCCCCAAAATATAGATGTGAAGATGAGTCTCCAATTGGGACCAGGCGCTTGTGCTGTCTTCCCTTTGAAATTCTCCCCAACACCAGAAGGGAAGTGGCCATGTTTACTAAGGCCTTCGGTAGGGGAAGAACACAAGGGCAACCTGGTGGAATAATATCCAATCTCAACCCCCAAGAAATACGGCATTGAAAGAGGCTGGTGAAACAAACTAGAAAGGAAATCAAATGGGTAGGCAGAGACCACTGAACCGATAGCATCTACTGTAGAACTCTCATGAAGAGCCAAGGCAATGGAACAAGACAAACTGCAGAGGACAACAGGCATCCAACACAGTTTGTAATAATGCAATACAATATTAAGTAGAGTGGTCCCTGAAGCAACAAGACTTGGCTGGCTTAAAATCACAGGAAAAAAGTCTTGTGGGAGGAAGCCTGGCAATTTGATTGTTGGTGTCCAGATGGCACCCTATAAATTTTAGGGCTCAGATTCTAAATTGGGCTTATCAAAATTGACTGTTATGCCCATGGACAGGCACAGATGGAGTGAAAAGGCGATTGCCTGGATCAAGGACACTCTTGAAGTTGCTGTGAGGACACAGTAGACCGGCTATGGAAAAACCTGGAACCCAGGCAGCCTGAGCCAGACTGCCACTACTGCCATACATTCGGTGAACACCTGGGAAGCTGTGGTGAGACCACATGGTAGAGATGAGAACTGGTAGTGTGTAACTCAGAGCAGGATGCAAAGAAACCCTCTGGAGTGTTTCTGATTTTTAATAATTTTTGTTTGGTCCTCACTGAGATACCACCCAACTGGCCTGGCCTCCTAGTACCCATGCTCACGCTGGGTTTACCAGCTCATCTCCTTGCCCCACATGAGACTTGCTCTGATATTGCTAGGATCAGTTGTGGACCCTTAAGGGAGTCCTAAGGGCTTGGCCATGTCATCTTCCTTCCCGGGGGGGGGGGGGTTATATGCCCACTCCACATCCTGTCCCATATCTCATGTTTGATCACATCTAGGGACAACTCCCCTCTTTGGACCATGCCTAATCTGAAGGAGTATCATCAACAAACCTGGCCATGACCTCCCACTTGGGACAGTCATGGCCATCCATCCTGGCCACAATCACCCAAGCAACTAATTGAGTGTGGGTCAGCTGTGCCGTAGTCAGGGCATCATCCCTCTTACACCACCAGAGTTGGCTTGAGTGCTTCTAGTTTGATGTGATAGTATCTAACAGCCAAAGTTGTTTAACTTGGTTAGAACCAAAATGGGCACCAAAAAGAATCTCTCAACAACCAGGAATCTGACATGATTGTCTCCCAAGCTTTTTGGTGGAGAGCTAAGTACCCCCTGACTGCATCAAGAGTGGGCAAAATTTCATAAGCACTGGACGGATTTGCCCGAAAAATGTCCCTTGAAGCTGTGGTTCTGCAAGTCACCACTGCCACTACAGTGGTGTCCATTAACCCCCCCCCCCCCACACACACACACACCAGGAGCACCTTCATCTGCAGAGTTCTAAACAAACTGTTATGATTCGTAGATCATCCCCCCTTCTTCTCTGATTCCTGGAGAAAGTCCTTTGGAAATCCCATGGCAGACAATGTCTTGTACTCCTACTTGCTTCTACTTAATGTATCTTCAATTTTGGAATAAAATAAAGTGGACTCATCAAGGGGGCAGTTAAAAGACGTGCTTCCTCTAGTACTCTCTTTTCCTCAGACAGAGACAAAATCCTCTTTACAATGTTGAACTCTGATGCCCATGCAGGATGGCCAGAAATGGAACCTGCCTAGTTAGGGAATCTAAACAAAGTCCCAGTTCCAATCACCAACCCAGCCAGGTTTGGTGTTGAGATCAGAGCAGAACTGGCTAGAGCCAAGGATCTCAAGGGTAGGGACAGCTCCAATAATCTCAGTCTCTGGATTCTAAGCTCTGACTCCATGGCTCTGAGAAATACTTGGCTCTAAAATGAACAGTGTTGAAGGAATTAATGCAGAGGTTGGAGTCAAAGACAACCAAGCTGTCAGCACAAAAGGAGACTGATATGGAGTAATGTCAGTCAATACTGCCAAAAGCTGGGCCAGTGGAGAAGCAACAAATGTGAGGGATGCGGGAAATGGTTCCCCTGCCCTATGGACCGAGGGAGAAGGGATGATCCACAGGTCCTCCTGTGCTTCAGGAAAGTTCAAATGAGCTGGTACAAGTCAAACTGCTCAACAGTCCTGGAGGACCTTACTGATCGTGAAGAAGCAATAGATGTAAATTGCTGGGGCAAGGCTATGGATGAACAACTTCATGGATCCAAAAGGGGAAGCCAGGACCTGAGCAGGAGACAAGGGTTGAAGAGAAAGCTCTGGCTCCGAGGTGATAGCCACAAATGGAGCATGGATCAC
This sequence comes from Protopterus annectens, assembly GCF_019279795.1. NCBI lineage: Eukaryota > Metazoa > Chordata > Ceratodontiformes > Protopteridae > Protopterus > Protopterus annectens. Next base: position 1,057,221,637 of record NC_056729.1, read on the forward strand.
ACCAGAAACTGGAGCCTCAGCCAACAATGGGCTTGGGATTTCCAAGCATGGCAAGTTAATTGGATCAGATGAATGTGCAATGAAGATCACTGGAAGGGAGACAACTATGATGTGGACTTAGGCCAAGCCTCCAATGTCTATTCATTTTTGCCTTTCAAGTTCCTATCATGGTCTGCGAGATGAGCTTTCCACTCCATCTTTTTGCTGGGCCCATTAACTATTGCTAAGCACTGGGTGAGATGAATGCTTCTGGCTTCTCCATTCAAACACTAGTAACCCATGACAATGACGCTCTGGTACGTATATTAGCCCTTTACACTAGGGGTCCCCAACTCCAATGATCAAGGGGCACATAATGACCAGTACACTGAGCTAAGAAATAGCTGTCAGGCAGATGACCATGAGAGTGACAGGCAGAAGATCACAGCAGTAAAAATTAAGTGTTATTGTCAAATTCAACTTTTGAGGTTTAACGGTAGTAATCAGAAGTTTGTGATCATACATTTCCTGTGCCAATCAGTACTACTGTGAAATTCTGTTATGTAGTCCCAAGTTTACAAGACATAAGAAAACAGTTTGAATAACTTCAGTTTAAGTGCAATCAATGTTGTAAGAAAATGTTACTTTCTAAGACAAATAAATAGTGGTTTTAATTCTTAAAAGGGAAAAAGTAAGTTATGTACTTGCCCATGTGAGACAAAGTAAAAATGTGCAAATTCATTGTTAACTGAATCTCAAAGTGTAGGCATTAAAGAAGCTGTGATTTTTTTAAAATAACCTGAACACCAAAAATTGGATTGCATCTTAATTGTGTTTCTAAAATAAAATACACCAGCTTCAACTCATTTTGTACAAACTGTCCCTTCTAAAGTGTACCTCTTCTGACTGTGAAGAAGTAATACAAATACAATGGCTAGAATAATGTACTTTATTCATTTATTTTACATTTGTTGACCGGGAGAGTTCAACTGGATTACAAGTCCATTTTCAGTGGAGGCCCGGGGAGAAAAGCTCCAAGAGAACAATTATTTACAAAACATAGCTTTAAGGACAGACTTTTGACATACAATTTCCACAGAAGAGACTTTGACATACATATTAACTAACAGATAGGATACATTCATTCTCTACAATATAATATTAAATTTTAGAAGATATTCCTAAGTTTAGCATTCCAGTGATAGATTTACTATCAAGAGTAAAAGCAGAGAGACACAGAATAAGGCTCCAAGAGAGCAGATGATGCTCACTACAGCTGAGAAGGATAACAAATTGATTTACTATACGTCTTCGCCTGGTTTTAATTGAGAAGGAGAACAAATTGATTTACAATATGTCTTCTCCTGATTTTACTTGCTTATGGAAAGCACAACATTGCTGGGGTAGTTTTCCCTAACACCTGGAGAGAGGGGATGAGCAGTAGATTAACAGTCCTAAGTGGGTACAGTACTATGATTGGTTGGCTTAACAGAGTTACTTAAGTTAGGTGAAGTGTTCTAATGAGACATTAGCCGGGGGGGATACAGGAGCACAGTCGATCATACAGAAAGTGAGTTTTAACAAGTATGATGGGGATTTGTTGTCAGGTATGTGGGCAGGAAGAGAGTTCCAGGTTTTTGCTATACAGTGGCTGTAGACAGACTTACCAGCTTCATTGTTATATTTGGTTACTTTGAGGAGGTTTTGTGTGCTAGACCTCAAGGGCCTGGCAGTTGTATAGGGTTGCAAAAGATTTGGTAGGGCTGGGGTGTTTTCAGAGTTATGTATTATTTTGTGGGCTAGTGATAGCTGATTGAGTTGATGTAGTAGTGGTAGTTCTAACCAACAGAGTTTTTTTAGGCATTCACAGTGATGTGTTCTGATGGGAGAGGTTGTAGCAAATTTGGCTATCTTATTATAGCAACTATCAAGTTTGTTTAGGTCGAATTTGCGGAGATTTGTAAGCATGGGGGAGGCATAAAGTAGGGTGGACAGTAGGCGAGTCCTTGCTATTGTAGTTTTGGAGTGGTCAGTGAGGAATTTTTTATTGCGATACAGTAGGCCAAGTTTTTTATGTACTTTTGTTTATGGTTATAAAAATAAGTAGGTCAAATCTAAGGTGATTATCTATTTCAACCCCTAAGAGTTTGGTATGATTTGTGGGGGTGACTGTGGTCTTGTTAAAGGAGGAGATGGCGCAGTGGTGCAGCTATAGCGTTGTCGCCTCACAGCAAGAGGTTCTCCAGTTCGATTCTCGGCTGGGGTGCCTTCTGTGTGGAGTCTGCATGTCCTCCCCGGGATCGTGTGGGTTTCCTCCGGGTGCTCCAGTTTCCTCCCACATTACAAAGACATGCATCTAGAGCCTTTCTCACCGGGCCGCCGCTGAAAATTGGCTTCGTTCCAAGTCGGACTTAACCGGTTAACAAATGTTAAATGAATAAAATAAAAAGATGAAGAAAGAATCAGTGGGAGGTGTGGCTCTGCGGGAGCTAGAGTACTAGCTTTGTTTTACTTGAGTTCAGAATGAGTCTGTGGTTTGTAATCCAAGTTTCTGCTAGGGAAAAGCATTCTTGTGTTAGGGAGTGAAGGATGCCAATTGATTTGGCTGCGCCTATTATGGTGGTATCATCTGCATATTGCACTATTGAGGCTTTAGGAATACTGCTTGGGAGCTGATTGGTGAAGAGGGTAAAAAGAAGTGGCCCCTGTATGGAGCCTTGGGGTACTACTAGGGAGACTTGTAGGGAGGGGGAAGAGTTGGTTTTGCCACATAACAGCTTGCTTCCTTCCCTCTAGGTAGTTTTTGAACCAAGAGATGGCAGGGGTGGTAAGGTTTAGAGTTGCTAGTGAAAGAAGGAGTTTATTGTGGTTAACCATATCGAATGCTTTGGACAGGTCAAGGAAGGTGGCAGATACAAGGAGTCTGTTGTTTCTGTGAGTATTGACAATGTTGGTGAATTCTGTTACTGTGGTGGTGGTGCTACGGAAGGGTCTAAAGCCATGTTGTTGTGTTGCTATGAGATTATTTTCTAGGAGATATTTCATTAGTTGCTTGTGTGTTACCCTCTTAAAACTTTAGATAAAGGGGGTAGTATGGCTATAGGGCGGTAGTTATTGAGTTCCAGGGAGGTTCCCCCTTTATGTAGAGGAATGATATGTAGAGGAATGATATGTGATATTTTTCTAACTGTATCTCTTAAACTTCCCCCACAACAAACCAGTTCAATGATCATTTAATTGCCCTTTCCTTTCACTATTCCTTTTGTTTCACACACAGCCTACTTCCCAGAAAAAACTTTACTTTCTGAATGCACTTCTGAAACTTGAATGGGAAGAAAGTTAAAGACACAATTGCATCAGTAATGCATTTCAACCTGTTGCTCACAGACAAGCTGCCTCCCCTCAACAACTTATACCTGATCTTTCAATCACTGATCAATATAGGTTTCAAAGGTATATACTAGGCCAACTAACACTATGGCCCTTATAAGCCTAGCCCTGCAACCTAAATGTGACCCACAAATTAGATTTATATAGGGGGTGATTTACTGACTGCAACTATCCTTCAGAGACATAAATATGACCCATGCTTTCACATACACCCCCATACACCCCCTTCCCCTACCGAAAATAACCCCTTTCTGTGTAGCTCTCTGAGGTTACAGTTTGATGAATGTGAGACTGCACATAGTAATGCATTTCAATTTTTTGCTCTCAAACACATATGTGTTCCCGCCCCAACAAACACCAGTGCTAATTTCAATGCAACTGATTAACCACCTCCTTTGCTTCAGAGACTGCCCCCAACTCTTTTGCAACCACCCTCACTATGTGATTTCAAAGAAAATTAAAGGACGTCAACTTCCTCCCGTTATTCACACCAATCCACCCCAATCACCATAGCAATTAAAAACAAATGAAAACAAAACTAAATGGACAATTGTTGTGGGCACTGTGCAATGTTAATTGCCCACAGGCCTATACAGAATCCTACCAATATTTATAAAATACCTGGAAAAAAATGTAAAATCTGCTCCTTTTTGAATCTTGGGTAAGTTTGACCAGAGTAACTAATATGCAGTGCTTACCTCACACAGTAAAAGGACATTGACTGTTTCGCCATGTCTTGTTACCATGACTGGGCGAATGTTAATAATTCATTCCCATTCAGATTACACACTTTAGCCTGCATATGACAATGGGGCTTACTTAATACACTGCAACCTTAATTAGGATAAAGTATGTAATCTGAAAATGAATGAATGAAATCAACAAAACGGTTCCAATAACCAGATTGGATGGGAGTGCGGACCAACAATTAAATAACTTATAATTCCTGTTCCTACATAGGTGACCCAGTCACAGGAAAAAAAAAAAAAAAAAAAAGTCTGCTCCTATGGTAGTTTTGGGTCACGATGTGGCAACAGCAGGGGCACAAAGTTAGTTTTTTGGCAATGAAAAAAAGGAACGTCTCAAAAAATAACTAATAAATTCTTACTGTATCTGTATGTAGGACCTCCTTGATGGTGCCTTTGGTTCTATTCATCCTCTCTACCAATTAAGATCTTACAGTTTTTCACAGATCTTTGTTCAGTGCACAAACTATGATATCAAATACCAGCTGCATATACACACCTACTAAAATAAACCACCAATTCACTCACAACTACTAGTGAGAGCATGCCTACTGTATATAAAAAAAATAAGAATGAACACCAGACTCGTGCAGGAAACTACAAAAGATGGGTCTGGTCATTCACTACAGTGGTATGGGCAGGAGAGTATTTGTGACCTAGCAAGGAAGGCCCTACATTTATCAGCTGCTGCTTTAAGAAAAATTCAGCTGTAACCAACATCAATTCTATTTTTTGATGGGTCTTTTGACTGGGTTTTATCCAAATCAGTAAATCCACCAAAGTGGAGGAAGAAGACTGCTCAAGGACAAAGTGTCAGAAGGTGGAGTCCTGAAGTACAGACATGCCAAAAGAAGCCAGACTCTTGGAGCTATTCCCTATACGGCATGGTGGCAGCTGTGGCACAGGTGTCTGCAGTGAAAACATTCTGTGGCGTGGTCTTTGAACACAATATTTTTCAATAATCAGTTAACCCTCAGTGGTGAATGATGATGCAGATGGCACACTGCTTGATAAGTGTTTGTCAACTATAAGGTCTTCTCTCAAAAACAAAAGAACTCTTCATAAACTCATGAAAATGCTTGGGGTAAAACACGAGCTAGTTGTGCATATCCAGACTCTGAAGGGCTCCCCCTCTGGCATGGTTTTTACCACAGCAGAGAGAGATCAATTTAAATCCTTAATGTTAATATATTACAAACTGCATATTTCAGATAACTCTTCCTTAAAATATAACCAAACCACTGAAAAATTAAAATGCATTTATTTACAATTACAGTAAAAATATGGTGAAATATTTTAAATATGGGAAATGAGTATCTATAGCCAGCAAACTATATTTTTTCTTCTGAATATTTCCAGACAGCAGTTGCTAGAAGACAAATAATGTCAGGTAGTTGAATAAACTGATTTGTTCACCGCAAAGCAGCATGATCTTCCTTGCTGTCTACTGTGTGATAACAATACAGGCCAGTCAAGAAGGACTATTATGCAAAATCCAGGATGGAAGGCAAGCCCTCTTAGGTCTTACAGCATAAGGGCGAGTTACACCCCAGACATACAAATAGTTCTTGTGAATTGTTCAGCATCGCCAAAAAGATGGGGATTAATAGAACGTTCTTCATAACAGTTGTTAGTGGACTGCTCTGCAAAATCTACTTGTTCTAGCATGGGTATATTTTATTCAGTGGAGGTGGGCCTATCATAACAGATGCATGTTCTCTTTTCATCTGATTCAACCTGTGGGTTATTGGATCAGACTCTGATCTGAATCTGGCCATATAGACTTCTGCCCCCAAGCTCTGCCTCCTCCACCCATAACACCATGCCTAACTAGGATTATCTCAGATGAGGTTTGCCCCTCTCTGCAATAGCTTCCACCACTTAATTCCAAAAGTATATACTAAGGACCCCAACAAATGAGGAGCACAATCCTTCCTGGCTTGGTTGTTCCATGATAGAGATATAAGCTTGCGAACAGTGGGCAGGTGGGAGGAAAGGTTGAACCAGATGGAAAGAGACAACACAGATCTATCATTATGATAAGAACACAAGTTTTGTATCCAATGTTTTCTGTTCCATTTGGGCTCACCCCATGGGACAGTCACCAGCCATGTAAAACCCTAGACCTTAACTGAATGTCCAGTTTATAGTGGGACACAAATGTGTGAGGAACCACCAAAGTAGCTACAGCACAATCATCATCCAAAGCAGCTCTGGAGAAGAAAATCTGTAGAAGTAGCCATAAGAGCTTTCAGTTTATGAGGCAAGGCCTTCCCCTTCCTGTTCAAAATATACCCAATTCAATACAAATCAGACAGCCACTTGTGCACCAGTCTGGGCTTTTGAAAAAGAGACAAACTACAGATTCATAGATTGTTACTAGTTTAACAACCCAGGGGCCTTCCTAAGGCTAGCCAAGTTTTCCTGAAAGAATAATGATGTCCTGTATCCAAACAGGACACTGACGGCCAGACATGTATAAGCAAACTCTGTTCATAAAGGACAGGGGTGCCAGGCCCACTGGTCTAGATTGCTCTTAAAATGGGCAACAGACAAACTCAGCTTCACATGAAAGGGAAGCCTATTCCATAGGAGGACAATCGCTGGGACACGTATGTCTCTAGTATGTTCAGTTTAAGTTGCAGACAAAATTCAGGTCCCTAGACCTTGTAATTTTGGTACTGTTTAATAGGTGTGAGGTTTGCGGATGCCTTGTAAGCCAGGCATAGATTACCCCTCAAGCAATCTTCAGGAGACTGAGAAGAGGGAAAGGGCTTTAAGGTGCTCTTCATAGGGCAGGTTTGTTATGCCTTTTATTCCCTTTATTAAGAAACCTCTGAGGTTGCTCTAGTTACTGCATATGCCTGGTCAGGTACATACCCAAGGGAGTACTGTACTCTACGATTGATATGATAAGGGTAAAGTACAGTGGAACAATGACCTCTTTGGACCTAGATGTCATGCCCTTACTTATAAGTTGTGGAAAATAAAAGGATTCTCTCAACACTGTGGCCACACTGTGGTCGAATGTAAGGCTACTGTCTACATATGTACCCAGATCCCTGACCATTGGGTCTACTCTTAGGGGCGTATCATCAACATGGTACTTAGCCATGATGACTGACTTACCAAATGGTAGAATTATGCATTTCTTAGCACTGAGTTCAAGACCATGGCTTTGGCACCATTATTCAGTCAGAGAATGAACTTCTTGAAGAATGCTTCTGCCTGCAGGGGAATCGATAAACCCACAACTTGCAATTATCTGCAGACTTAGTCAGCCATAAACCTTCAGGATTTGCTTCCATTTCAGAGAAACAGACGCCAAAAAGGAGTGGGCACAGTACCAAGCCCTGTGGGGACTCTGCTAGTGACTGGCCTCTTAGTGGAGATGGCCTCACCTATTTTGACCTCCTGGGTCTCATCAGTGAACCAGTGGGTAATAAAAGGGCTTATACCTAAATTAGTGAGCTTGTCTATAATACCCGAGTGGGGTATAGTATTGATAGTCTTGGCCAGGTCAATGTAAGCTGTGTACACAGTTTTACCTTCACCCAATGCTTTGGTAACCCGTACAAAAAAGTCCATCAGATTTAATAGGCATGACCTTGCTTTAACAAAGCCAAACTCTAATGTGTCCAGCATTTGCAGGTTACCTATGTAATTGATTATACTTCCTGAAAGATAGATTTTTCTCTGTCAAGATAGAATGATCTGATTCAAACTGCCACCTTTGGGGAAAAAAAAAGCAGGATCTGTTTGGCGGTACACCCCATCTTTATGAAAAGCTAAATACAGAGTTACTAAGGATAGAGCATGAAGTTCTGACACATGCTTGGCAGAGATAACAGCCACCAAGAATAAGTCAACTGTAGCTGAAGGCTCAATAGCAGAAGTGGCAAGCACTTGAATAAAGGTCAAGTTGCATACCTAGGGGACAGGTTAGGTGCCGATGTCTCCAGCCCCACTGGGGGAGGGGCATGGGGAGGAGAAGGGGACGCCAGTATTGGAGCCGGGGAACTGTGCTCCAACAGTCTCAGCGCCTTCTTAGGAGGCTCTGACTCAAAAGATATGGAGGGGTCCAGGGACCATTTCTTATGGTCCCTGGCCTTGGGTTTCTTGGCAGGAGTTTGAGCCCCTGAAGCAGAAGCAACAGCAGGAGAAGGAGGTGGGATAAAACCCCTGAGCACAAGCTTGTTACATCTATCTGCAAGGGCCCAGGGGAGAAAGGCCTTGCAGATGGAATAATCCCCACCTGAAAGTGGACAAGACCCAAACAGCAAACACAATTCCTGTGGGCGTCAGATACAGGTATCTTATGCCCACAGGAAATGCACTTTTTAAACCCAATGGATTTGTCAGATTTATTTGACATGGTAGAGAAGACAAAAAGAAAAGCAGGAGAGAGACTACACTACAATTATGAAAGAATAACCAACTTTTTTTTTTTTTTTTTTTTTAACAGTCAGAAGGGTAGGGAAAAATAAGAAAGTGAAAATACAACTTATGACCCTACAATACACCAGCAGAGGAGCTCTAACTCGATCATGATGCTTTCGCTGAGAGCAGCAAACGAGATATGGGGTTATCTGAGAAGAGCTAGGCAGTATGAGTAGGGTTGGAAGAGCTCTACCTTGGAATCCTATGCTTGCTGACAGCTGAGTAGGTTCCGAGCTCTGAACCAAGAACCCGCCTCCCACACATTTCATGAAGACTGAACAGACAGCAGCAGACAGATGGTCTCAGAGGCAGTTAGAAGCCAATCATCCAGCTAAGAAAAGACCTGAAACCCCTGCAGTTGAGCCAGTCTGATGCAACTGCCATGCACTTGGTGAACACCTAGAGACAATGGTAAGACCAAAGGCAGCTTTATGAACTGATAATGACTGTCTCCCTGCCAGAAGTGCAGAAACTTTCTGGAATGACTTGCTATATTCAATATCATGTTGGTGTCTTTGAGGTCAGTCATGCACATCTAGTCATCTTTTCTCAAGAGAAGCAGAATGAACTGTAATGTGACAATCTGGAACTTGATCCATTTGACAAAGCAATTGAGCTAGCTCAAATTCAGAAGTGGCCACTGGTCCTTGTTCTTCTTTGGAGAAAAAAATAACCTTAAACAGACGCCGGGATCCATGTTGGTCTGGTGGGACCTCTTGATTACTTTATTTGCCAACAGCTTTTGAATTTTGATGGCTGTATCGCCTTTCTGATGGGGTGGCACATCTGGAAGATGTTTTGAAATTAGCTTTTGAGTATCTAAAAAAATGGAATCATGTAACCTCTGGATATGACTAATACCCACACATCTGAGGTGATGGCTTCACAAAATTCCATGTGTACAGCTAAATGGCACCCATTGTTATTACTCTCACTGTTGGGGGGAACCTTCCGAAGGAGCATCCTGAAAAGGCTGCTGCTCTTTCTGAAGAAAATCTCCCCCACTTCTGGTTCCAAGAGAAGGTCTGTTGTGAGGTAGCAAAACTTACTCCCATGGCAGACAGTGTCTTTCTGTCCTGCTTGCTCTTGGGCAAAGCATCCTTAACCTTAGACCCCAAAAAGTGAAGAGCCATCATAGGGGGAGTTAATAAACAAAAGGCATCATGAAGAAGTCTGCAAATTTACACAACCTTATCTAAGTGTGGCGATGCATGGGAATTACTGTGCCTGCAGCCTGGGAGGTGCCATCCAATGTGTTAGAAAGGAGATACAGGGACACATCTGCAAGGGGACAACTGAGCTTCCAGAATATTTTGTGACTCAGAGTCTGTTGTGTCTTAACCACCCTCGTCACTTTTGACAAAATGTAGCTGTGAAGTCTCGTCAAATGAGTGAAACAGTTTAATGCTCTTAGTGCGAACTTTGCTGAGATGTAGGAGCACTTCCCTAACTGGTCCAGTGGCTGAGACGCCTATTTGGAGGATGAGCTGACAAATTGTCTTCTGAGATATCCTTCTTAGTAGCTGTCTCCTCCAGCACAACAGCATCAATGGCAGGCTTTACTCCAGTGGTGTTGGTCCTTAGAAAGGGACAGAATCTTGTCTGGTTTCTTCCAGAATTCATTCCACTGTATCAAGCTCCTTAAACACCCTCCAGGACACCAGGTCAATAAGCGCATCCAGAGGGGGACCACCCATGATGTGGATGGGCCCACCATGAAGGCTTCCAAAAATACCAACTACTCTGGAGACGGGACTTTAGCAGTCAAACCCCATGCACTGGAGAAGCAGCTCCAAAAATCTGCCAAAGGCGTCATTGCAGGGGGATTTAGGGAACTCCTCTCCTTCATCAAGGTTAGCATCCTTGGTGAGGGAGGTCTCTGAAGAATCCAAGTGCTTCCTCTTGCACCATTTCTTGCCAGAGACTTCCTACCCTTCAGAATCCAGGGAGAGAAGCAGAAGAGGCAAGTTGCCCTGAGGGGAGGGCAATTATGAGACCACCCAGAGTGGGCTATCCCATACACAGCAGACTGATGCGTGGTGACAAGCTCAGACACAGAAGAGGGAGGGAAGCTTTTTGCAGCTGACCACTCCATTCCCTGAAAGGAGAATATCCTCTTCTATGACAAAGGCAAATGTTGAAGCTGGCACCTCAGAGCCCACACATCTAGGATCTGGAGATACTAAAGATATACCAGACTCTGGAACTGCTCCCAGCTTGATCCAATGTCGAGACTGGAGCCAAACCATCGAGAACAGAGGCACAGAGTGGGAGGGATGACTCAGTCCAAAAGTAAAGAATCCAATCTGGAACCCTTGTCTCGATGTGTTGGCCCAGAGGCCTGCTCAGCTACGAAACTACCAGAGTTGAGGAAACCAAGACATGGTACAAGACAAAATCATTCAAGCTGTCAGATCAGACCTAAAGGGTGAAAAGGCAACTGGCTCCAATAACCTCAAAACTGTAGGGCCTGAGTGAGGAAACCAGCTAGAAGATGGCAAAGCCTCAGGTTGAGGACCTGAATCTGAAAGGATCAGTCCAAAGTACTTGCAAAAGTATACACCTCATGGAGCTCGAGACTAAGCTGGTGTCCAGGAAGGCAGCAACCGAGATCTGAGGTAATCCTAGTTTGGAAAGATATTTATGGATAGAGGAGGCAGAGCTCTGGGGCTGAAATCTTTAGGATAGGGACAGTCTTAGATCGAATAACTCAAAGGCTGAACCCAAATGGAAGACAACATGAAATGCATATTTATAAAGGAATATTCTTTAAGCTGCAACATTAAACATATAAGAAGACAGGATGAACCAAAACAACTGCTGCAGGTCTCCCTGCGCTGATCGAATGAATATGCAGTGCAGGTAAAAGCAACATACGAAGATAACAAATCATTGCAAAATAATGAATACTATATGCAAGGGGGAAAAAAAAGACAGGGAAGCTTTGGCTCAGAGACCTCCAGATCTGAAGAAATTGGAACTAGAGCACTCAGAGTAAGCTTCGGATCCGGACAAAAAAAAGCTATCTTTGGATCCGAGCCATATGGACCCAGGATGCTCAGATCCAGGGACCCAAACCACCAAAGGGATCAGAGGAGGTTGCAGGTGGGGTGTATTTGATGGACACATCTCCTGATCTGAGGGGGTAGGTGCCAGCAATACACCAATACAGAATCTGTACCGAGATGAACTTCTGCATCATTCTTTCCATATCTTCTTTCATCTAACTTCTGGATGAATGGAGCTGAGGCCAGAGAAGGACACTTGGACCAGCGCCTTATCATGAAGGCACCATGGAAGGCATGGGGGTTGAGTGAAGGACAGTACTTAGTCCTAGGGAGAACAGCAGGACTTGGAAGTAGTATGATCAAAATATTTTTAGCTGGATCTGTGTCTTCTATCTTTCTTGGATCTGAGGGAGAAGTCAGACAGTGACCTGCTCAGATCCAATTTGGGTAATTTTTTAGATGACTCTGAAGCAGAGGGTGATGAAGCAGAAGGCTTCGGAGAAGAAAGCTTTGTCTGTTTATAATTACCTTTGTGGGACTGAGCCCCAGATATCGCCTCTGCAAAGGAAGATGGTAATAAACCTTTTAATATTAATTTATTCTTCCTTTCAACTTATAGCTCTAGGGCTGAACCCAGGGCATATGGAACAATCTTCTTTTGTAAATGCTGAGGCCCTAAGCAATAAGCATACAATGTGTGGGTGGAAGATTGTGCCCACACGATGCATTTTTTCAGAAAAGCCAGTCTCTGCCATTGTTAGAAACTAGAAATAAAGTCAAAGGAAATACAGAATACAGGCTATATACCCACACACACACACACACACACACACATATATATATATAAAATATATATGGGTGTATGTATGCATGTGGAAAGGTGAAGGACAGAAAGGAGTAGTTAAATCAGAAAAGAGATACATACACGTAAACAGCGTAAGGAAGAAAACTATAAAATATGATAATTATTAAAATTTAGAAGATTTCAAGGAAGAAAAACCGACATCTTAGAAAGCTCAAGAGCTAGGTCAACCAAGTCTTATGCGAAAAGCAGCAAACGAGATCTGGGATAGATTAGGGTTGGTACATTATGGGTAAGGGAGGAGGTCAAGAGTTTTTTGGTTACCACAAGCTTTAGTAATGGCAGAGTCAGATCAGAGGATTGGATCCAAACCCATCATTTGAGGAAGAATGAAAACTGACATCAAATACAATGTTAAATCCAGTCTAGAACCAGTGTTCTCACAACATGATCATGGTAGAATGGAAAGAGATTACTGGCCTGAAACAGATGCCCTACACTGACTGTTTCAAAAAACTCCAGCTTTACTCTGTAGCATATCGCCTAGGAGATCTCTGCCTAACATATAAAGCTATGTTAGGCCCAGAGCTGTTGGACATGCTACACCTTAAGAAATCCCAATCCCTCCAAGCTACATGCTCTAGGGACCTAAACCTTGTCACCACAATAAACAGGACATGCTGGAGGGATAGATTCCTGTCCCAGAGACTTCCTATACTCTGGGACAAGCTACCCATCTATGTCAAGGAAAGTTCCTCATTAGCACTCTTCAAGAAAAATCTTGATGAGTCGATGGGAAATAGGAAATACACCCTGGGGATCACTTCTTTGGCTCTGCTCAACAGGGGCACAGGAAATTAACTTTCTTGGGCGGCGTAAGCCAGGGAACCTTGTTGGATAGGCTTACTTAGGCCCTTAGGCCGATAGCCTAGTACCTACATATGAACCTATGTAAAGGCCGGACATCAATTACAACTAAACCCAGTTAGGCATTGAAGGAAAGGCACTAGCCAGTTTAAAAATCTAAAGCTTTTTAAAACGAATAATAGCAGTCTGAGCCTCAGCTTTTGCCAGAGCAGAAACGCAAGACAAATCTTTAAGTGTGAACTATTTCAATGTTTTTCTATGCATAGGTTTTACTACTTCTAACAAAGAGGAGTCATTCCCATTCACCTACTTCTATCTGATAAAGGGAAAGCATTTTTTTAAATATTCTGTAGCAGGAAAAAAGAAAGTGAATCAGGAAGGGAGAGAATTATGTTACAATAGCTTAAAACTCCATGTCACTTGCAAAAAAATATTTGTGAAAACAAACCTCATTTAGAGGGTTTCAATCATCAAATAGACAGTAAAAATACTTCCCTACCATAGCAGTTGATCTGTTACAGGACCCTGCATATTGGTCATAGTTTGGATGTTATTTTCCATATATAAAAAATCAGAATTTTGCATTTTTTCAGCCAAGTTATACTGGTAGATGCACACACATCTGACCAACCCACGTCGTGACAATCCACCAACTACAGAATGTCACCCAAGCTCACCAGTGAGCACCTTCTAACAAATCAAATAAGCATGCAAATTTGACACATTATTAAACAAATGATATAGTGTATATATCTGGCAGTTACAGCGCAGTACTAAGCTCTGAGCTGTTAATGAGCTGCTTCTTGTGCCAGGGTACAGGGTTTCATTCCATCCACCTTCATTTGCCTACTGTGCGACTCTCCCATGTCACCCCCAAAATGGAGCACATGTCCAGTGGGCTTACCAGTTCAACAAATAGGTGTAAAAATATATATATATACTTGCCAGACTTGCAAAAGAACCCTAACAGCAGCCAGAGAAGAAACACCACTGGTATGGAGGGCTGGGGTAGTGGGAGACTTTTTTTTTTTTTTTTTTTTTTTAAAGAGGGCCCCCATTCTAAATCAACTGGCATAAGTACTGATTTGTGCCTAATGCCACCAGCCCTCATTGATGGGTCCTAGGCTGTGTAGAATCCCAAGCAATATCATCAGTGTGGAAAGATACCAGGACTGACTTCTCATATGTAGCCCAACACCATTAAAAGTGGTCAAGACAAAGAAGTGTAAAATGCCTGAAATTAGAGCCAAATCAAACCACAGGATGACTGCAATACAGATATATTGAAAGCAAATACCAGAATTAACTACTACTCTGGTGGAATTAACCTCAATCACAGTGGCATAGTACAGTTGCTTTCTAACAGCACTTCCCCAAGTCAGGTCTCAGCTGGACTGCCTTCTGTATAGATTACACACATCCTCTGTGTCTGCATGGATTTACACCAGATGCTTCAGGTTTCCTCACACATGTTAGAAACATGTAATAAGTGTATACATGAACTCTGTAATTCTCCTTTGCCTGTACAAATAGTGAGTGAATGATTGAGTTAAGCCTGTGAAAATATGGTGACTTGCCCAGGATTAGTTTCTCTGCCTTGTACTGGGACAGGCCTTGGCTACCCCTTCCCCCAATTTAAATTCAGAAGATAATCAGTAAATGACTGAATTTGCTAAATGCTGGCTGGCTGATGATAAAACAAAGCAACTAGTAATCACTTGGAAACTGTCTGATGGGCAACTACCAACATCTCTCTCCCCTGAGCAAAGATCCCGCTATAGGACCAGACAACATACTAAATGGTCTAAAACAGAAGCTGGCGGAACCAGTGGGTACTCTCTTCAACTACAGTCTAAGTACGGGCTTTATCCCACTCAATTGCAAAACTGCAAATCTGATCCCTTTGCCCAAAGGGGGTACCCCTCAACTGACCCTGGGAATTATAGACTCCATAAGCCTAACCAGCCTATAACACCATGGAAAGAATCATCATGGATCTAAGCAACAAGGATATAGGAAACCTTCAAACTCTTGACCCAACCCAATATGGTTTCGTTAAAGGCAGAACATGCTTGTTAAACCTGGTGGACTTCTTTAAAAATGTCACCAAAGCTTTGGATGAAGGAAATGCAGTGTATACTGCCTATCCCGACTTAGCCAAGGCTTTTGACACTATCCTTCCATGCAGGCATCACTGATAAAATCACCTAGCTGGGGATAAGCCTTTATGTCATTAGGTGGGTAGCCAACAGGCTCAATGACAGAATGCATAGAGTCAAAGCAGGGGATTCCACCTCTACCAGCAGACCTGTTACTAGTAGTGTTCCACAAGGATCTGTGCTGGGTCCACTTCTGTTTGGAATCTATTTCAAAGAAGTTTAGGTGAAAATAGGTGGCCTGTGGCTTACCAGGTTCACTGATGACTGCAAACTGGGTGCAATCACTGAAACCAAAATGATGTCACCATACTACAAAAGGGCTCACACAGAGAAATGACTGGTGCCAAAGCCACAAACTTAAACTTAACACAAAAAATGTACTATCATCCCCTTCAGTAAAGATGAAGTCCCAGCAAATTACATTAACAATAACCCCCCTCCTCAAGTTCAAACCTAGTGGTGACAGACTTAGTAATGCAGGTTGATAACAGCCTTAAGTTCGATCATGTGTTCACATGGTGAGGTAGGCCTTCTATGTTGCCTATCTCATTAGTAAGAGAACAACATCCAAAATGGAGGTTACAACTCCTCTATAATTGTCCCTCATCAGACCAATAATAGAGTATAATGCTCCATTCTGTAGCAGCTGGAGAGATCTCAGAGGTTTCTTACCAAGAAAATTCAAGGCTTTCATAACATGACCTACAAAGACGGACTGAAAGCACTGTCACTATACTTTGTATTGTATAGACTGCTTAGAGGAGACTTGTGCCTGGCCCACAGAGCAGTCGCGGACCCTGCCTTAATGGAAATACTGCACATCCGGAAATCTAATGGGACAAGACTCACTTGCTCTAGAGACCTTAATCTAGCTTGCAACATATACAGGACTTACTGGAGAGACAGATACGTCTCCCAGAGGTTGCCACTTCTCTGGAATAAACTCTCAATTCAAGTTAAATAGAGCTCCTCAATGACCCTATTTAAGTGTAACGAACAATTGGATGGGAAACCATAAATTCATTCCAGGGGTTTCATCTATGTCCCTTTTGGATACGGGCAGTCAGTGATGATCACAAATTCGTGCACTAATGTAGGCTATTTCTCTCGGGCTATGAGGGAACAAGGGTAAAACATGGCTAGGCTTGTAAAAGCCATAGGACCAATAGCCTAGTAACCTCCTACGATCCTACGAACTAGTCCATCTTCTTAAATTCATGCAAACTCCTGAACTCTTCAGATATTATACAAGAGCTGCTGTGCACATCCAAGGTGTAAAAGCCCTCCCCCCGGCTATTTCTGTCACCAGGAAAAATGGGATACAGAATGACTGGTTTAGGCAAACCTTGAAAACCATCCCTGACAGGAAATGTGGGTTTGTATAGTGGGGTAACTTACACAACAGAAGACCGGATATGCTTTTTTCTGCACATAGTCGAGTACCTACCTATTACCCTATCTGCCCAAAGGCATTTATAAGCCTAGCCAGAATGTATTGGCTTTCGCCGCCCCCTTAGATTAGTTCCCTGTGCCTCTGTCCAGCAGAGACATTGAAATGATTCCCGGGGTAAACTTGGTTTCCCATCCACTCATCAAGGTTTCTCTTGAAGAGTGTTAGCAAGGAGCTCTGCCTAAAGTAGATTGGAATTTTGTTCCAAAGCATGGGAAGTCTCTGGGACAGGAATCTATCCCTCCAGCACGTCCTATTTATTGTTGTGGTGAGGTTTAGATCGCTAGAGAGTGTGCGGCTAGAGGGATATGGTTTTCTTTATGTCCATCACTGCTGGGTTGGACATGGCCTTGTATGGCAGGCAGAGATTACCTCTGAGCAGGCGGTATGCAACAGAGTACAGCTGGTGTTTCTTCAGTCGAGCTGCATAGGGAATCTGTTTGAGGCCAGTGATCCTCTTGGTGAGGTACTTTTGTGGTCTTTACAGCTGCTGCAAGTGTCTTGTAAGGTACATCCCAAATGGGGCATTGTACTCTTCGATGTGTCTGATGAGTGATGAGTAGGGGGGCAGAATGACCTCTTTTGATCTGGATGCAAACCCTTTTGTGATTAGGTGGGCAACATAGAAGGATTTTCTAACCACTTTAGCAATGGGATTATCAAAGGAGAGATTACTCTCTACTTGGGTCCCCAGATCCCTTATTATGTCTTCTGTATTTAGGGGACTATCACCTATGTGGTAGTTTGTGGGTACTTTTGTTTTTTCTAAAGTGGATGACTATGCACTTTTTGGCATTTAGCTTGAGGCCATGATTTTGACACCAGGTATCTGTCTCAGTGAGACCCTTTTGGAGGATGTCTGTCTCAGCCGGAGAGTCAATTATAGCCCCTAGTTTGCAGTTGTCTGCGAACTTGGTCAGCCATAGTCCTCCTGTGCTTGCCTGTACCTCTGAGAAGTATACGCCGAACAGGAGGGGGCTTGCCTGTACCTCTGAGAAGTATATGCCGAACAGGAGGGGTCCTAGGACTGAGCCCTGGGGAACGCCACTTGTAACTGGTTTAGAGTCAGACCTAGCTCCTGCAACTCTTACCATGTGGGTTCTGTCCGTGAGCCATTTGGCAACCCATCTTGTGATGTAGGGGTTAATGTTCAGGCTGGTGAGCTTGTCTATAATACCACAATGAGGAATGGTGTTGAAGGCCTTTGCGAGGTCTAGGTAAGCTGTATGGACCACCTTTCCCTCGTCTATAGCCTTGGTAACTGTCTCAAAGAAGTCCACCAGGTTTAGGAGGCATGATCTGCCCTTAACAAAGCGGAACTGAGTAGGGTCCAGTGATTGGAGGTTCCCAACATCTTTGTTAATGAGTTCCATGATGATGCGCTCCATAGCCTTGCAGACCAAGCTAGTCAGGCTTATAGGGTGACAGTTCCCAGGGTCTGTTGTGGCTCCACCTTTGTGGAGTGGAATAACCGCTGCTGTGCGCTACTCTATGGGTATGTAGCCTGTGAAGAGGCTGAGTTTGAGCAGTGTGTTTAGGTAAGGGGTTAGTTCATCTTTGAGCTCATGTAGGACGCAGCCTGGGACACCGTCCGGTCCCACTGATGTTGTATTTTTGGCTGTGGAGAGGGCTGTTTAACCTGAGTGTCTGTGATTTCAGGGGCTCTACATTCTTCTGGTATGGTTATGGGCCCTTTTGGGGGTGAGGGGGGGTGAAGTTTGCACTGAACCTGTCTGCCAGGATGTTGGCGATATCGGTCAGTTCAGTGTGTTTTGTGCCATTCTGCACTAACTCAGAGCAGATCTGAGAATTGCCACTTAGATTCTTGACATAGGTGAAGAATGCCTTGTGGTTATCTTTGGAGTCCTTGGCAATTTCTCTTTCGAAGATAGCCTTGGATGATTTTATGAGGGATCGCAGTTTCTTGCTGATACTGATCAGGGATGTCTTCCCTTCTTGAGATTTCACTCTTTTCTGTACTAGTTTCCTCCTTCTATTGTATAGCTTGTTTATGGCAGGGGTCCACCAGACTGGTTTCCTATTCTTGGAGGAGTGTGTCTTGGTTTTTCTTGGGATAGCACGATCCATGCATTCTTGTAAGTGCCTGTAGAGTGCATTAGTAAAGGATTTTGCAGCTTGGGCAGTGTTATCCTTTAGCATGGGGGCTTTAAAACTTTCGACCTCGGTCTTAAATAACGTGAAGTTTGCTTCTGAAAAGTTTTTCACGGTGGTTTCCTTGACTGAGGGTGGGGGAGGAATGTGGATATCCAGAGTGATTAGTTTATGGTCAGATCTAACCAGCGAGGGGTTTACCTCCGGTGTGGACACCGGTCGCCCATGTTGGTGATGACCAGGTCCAATATGTTGTCAACTCTGGTGGGGGTGTTGACCAGTTGATCCACTACGTTTTAGTTTATAAATTCTAGGAAATGTTGGGCAAGGGAGTTAGTACTGGAGTAGTTCTCCCAGTTAATGTCTGGGTAACTGAAATCACCCAATATCAGGGTATTTGGTAGGACCTTTATGTTTCCCAGTGTTTCTAGAAACACGGAATGGGGGTCCTGGGACATGGTAGGTGATCTGTAGCAAGCTACAATCTGAACTGCAGTTTTGCATGTTGCTAGTTGCACGTGGATGATTTCTGAAGCATAATGCTGTGCCACTAACCTGGAGGTGTGGGTATCCTTGATGAATATGGATACGTCCCCATCTTTTGTATTTCAGTCCGGGTTCTATGGCGAAAATATATGGTATGAGTTGTAGCCTGGTAGTGCTAGGGTGCTCTCTGGAGCCTTAAACCAGGTTTCTGTTACTGCACATAACTTAAGATGCAGCCAGAGGGCCAACAGGAGCAATGTTTTCAAAGAACTTTCAACACTACTGACCTAGCAGGCTCAAATAGCAGATAGGCAACTCTTTCTACCATGAATTTTAATGATAAGAAGGGTCCAGTTTCCTTAAGGAACTATAAAAATGCAGACTCTTAAGGATTTGCTTGACTAGCTGATCATGCACCATACTTCAACATCTTGACCTTGAGAAGAGTAGATTAAATACCCGACACATGCACTATGATGTATGTAAATTCCAGATATATGCACCATTATCACTGAATAACTGAAGCTCAGATCATGCAGATGCTGGAGTTGCATCAGAATCAGCAATAGAATACAGAAATACTGCTCCCCTGAATCTGAAAAAGTCATTTACAGCTTCTTGACTGTCTCAATCATTTCTAATATTTCATAATGAAGGGCCTACATGAGGAGTAAAGCCCTAAGATGGAATTGGTGGTCTCCTCAGTTGTGGAAGTTAAACATGTACATAACAGTAAGAGGTTTGATTTCCTCACTGTTGCAGTAGCCTTTAGGCTATACAGACTCTTTCCCTGCCCAGGAAACAAAAATGGCCAGGTTAAAGGAAAACTCCATCTTAGAACTAACAAAAATCTATTTTTCACTCTATCTTTGTCTTCTAAGCTATTTTAACACCTCAAAATCACCCTGACTGCTTCTTATAGAATTTGAGTATGTTTTCTACAAAATGTCTGCTAATGGGGCTTGGCATATAGTAAAAGTAAAAATCCTTTAATCCATTAAAAAGTAAAAATACTTTAATCCATGGAGAGACACAGAAAAAAAAATGAGCGCTTTCACGTAGCAAGTGTACGCTTCATCAGATTTCAAATCACAATGAAACTCATTCAGTTTATATACACAGGTATAATACCTTAATTGATTCAATTAAACAATCAATAAAAAGCATCAATTAAAAAATTTTCTCAATTAGTTCACAGAGAATGGACTCTGCCTTATATTTCTCGTTGCCTTCACCGTGGTGAATACGCTTGTGTTTTTTTTACTACACTTTGGTAAATATGTTGCCACTTTACAAGAATTACAAGACAATGTTTTCTGACTTTTCTTTAAATGTGACAGACATCTTTTATATTACACTTAAGTCATCTTAACACGTGAAGTGGTATAAACACCAAATATTTAAAGTTTAAAGTGTAGCATTTTAATAATGTGATGCTGCTTATGCAAATTTGTCAAAGGAGGTGAAAACTACCTTTGAACCATCAACTGACTTAATTGCTCTGTTCTGCAATGAAAGGCACAGCTACAATGGAAGCAGCAATGAATTAGTCTTATGTTTTCTTCCTCTCTGCAATAAAGACAGTGAAAAACAATTTCACATCTCTCGTCTATTTTACAGAAACTGCTGAGCTCCTGACATCATCAGGATTAATTACCCATATAAGACTGCCAGTAGCACCCAACAACAAATTTCTCCGTTTTTAATTTCTCCAAGTCTTTTTGGTTTCTAATACCATGATAGGAATGGACCCTTTTCCTAAGTTATAGTACGATTAAGTTCATGAATTTAGTATAGTTTCAATCTTTGATGTTAGCCAGAAGTTCTCTTCGGAGCACCAACAATGTGCCCAGAACTGAGTCCTCCTGCAATTTATACGGAGTTACATGTATCGGTAACATATCTAAGAATGACTAACTTTTTTTATAAGACGCATTGCTCCTGCTACTATTGGAAATGTCTGGGTATCCTTCTTCCAAATTGTCTTCGTTTCTGCCTGCAAATCATGGTACTTTATGACTTTGTGTCTCTCTGTACGTGAGACACTGTAGTCACAGCAATTTCAAGGATCAATGCTACTTTCTTCTTTTCATGGACTAGGATAGCTGGTTTTCTCTCATCTATTTTTTTAAACTGTTTAATGGGTGATCCCATGTGATATAAACCATCATTTTATATAATACTTTGTGGCTCGTGTTCCCTGTGTTTTTCAGCTACTTCAACATTACAATGTTTGCACAATCCCCAATGCATCAGTCTTACCACATTATTATGCCTTTCGGTATACAGTCCTCCTGCCATTAGTATATCACAACTGGCAACATGATGTACGACTGTTTCCAATTCTGTTTTTACAAAACCTACATTGGTCTGTTTCTCACACATGTTTAATGGACATTGCAAACCAACGTGTCTGTAGTCCACTATCTTGGGCTACCAATATGAACCTTTTGTTTTTTTTGGCTTAAATTCACCTCTCCTTAACCATTCCTGCATTTCTATTCTGATTGATATGAGGTTGTTCCAGGAGTTTTCTGTACTTGCAACTATATTTATGCATTTTCCACATTTCTTGCCTTCTCATCTGATCCTTCACATTATATTCTTTGTTTTTTTGGCACATTCAATTGCTGCTTGATTTTTATCTACTTCTAGCTTGATTTCCATTCCTGCTTGACACCAATACGCTTCTGCTAAACTAAGCAGGGAAGCCATCTTAGACTTATTCTTCTCATGTATTAAACTTTCAACATGTTTGGGTCTTGTGAGGTGAGTAGATATGTATACAGTCCTATGTAACCAATTTCGAGGAGGCCCATACCTCCTTCAGGATGGGGAATATAGTCTTGATATACACACATGTTTTATAAATCATATGATAAGCATTAAGTGTTTTCCTCGTTTTCCGGTCTAACTGATCAAATACTTTTTGTGGCCAGGCAGTCACTCCAAAATTAAGTTAGGACAGGAAGAGCAAATTGGTTTATAGCTTGTTCCTATGTCAGAGCGGTTTTCAGTATTCATTCCTAAATATTCTTAAGTTTTATTCACATTTGTGCATGGTTTATTGTTGATCCTTCATCAATTCCCAAACAATTATACAACTCCCTCTTGCACAGGTTATTTTATGTCACATTTCTGTCCCAGGCTGATACTTTTTTAGTTGCACATTTATCAAGACCAAATGACATTCTTATGTCATCTGAAAAGATTTTAACCATTTGCACTTGTGCTTTCAGTTCCTCATCTGATCAGCTATACAGTTTTAAATCATCCACAAAACACTTTGTTGTTTTCTGGGAGAAAAATTATATCCATGACCTAATCTGTTAAGTAGACAGTTTAAGAGATTAAAGACAAGACAAAAGAGCAGCAGTGACAAAGAGTCACCCTGAAATATCCCACTTTGGTTTGCCACTGTTTCATGGTCGTTATAATGTAATTGATCAGTGTAGGGTGTCTTATACATTTTTAAACACTGTTATCAATGAATGTGAGATAATGTTAAATCTATCCAAGCCATACTTGGATTCTTCCTCCTTTTTTCCAGTTCTCCATTATAACTTTATTTAACAACAAATGATCCTTTGTTCCATACGACTTTCTTTCATTACCCTTTTATTCTATTGTTATGACTGCCTGTGGACCGTGGTATGTCATGCAGGCATAGATAAAGTCCTTTCCAAATTATGTGAGAAGTTAAGTTTTTTTTTAAAGTTGGTAGTCTTTCCCTAACTTTGATTCCAAGGCTAAAGTTTTATAAAGTACAAGCAGGTTTCTGATACCTACAAAATACTAGAACCATAATACAGGGAGAAAACCTACCCAAGAGTTGAGTTAAACTGTAGGAGAAGGTGTTTTCCTTTAACAAAGCACTGCCCTTTCCCTCCAAACCTTCACTCTGGCTGCTGATTCGCTGGTCCCAAGGAGGGAAATCGGCAGTTAGAAGATTTCTTCAGGATTTTCTTGCCTATATGGAGAGGGGAAAAAGTCTAAATTCTAACCCAAAAAACAACAAAGAAACGTATATAAAGTAGAAACACAAACAGCCCATACTTTATATCTCAACAACTATATACAAGAGTAAAGGGATGCAGAATGGGTGCTGTTACTGTAGCAGTAAAGAATTCACATATCTACCGATATGGGTAAGTGCAACTTGTACAACTGTACTAAGTTCATCACTCCCACTGCTGCGGTGGCCTTTAGGGTATATGGGTTGACTAACAAGGCATATCCAACCTAGGAGGAGGAAGGATATGGATCCAGGAGCCCCTGGAGAATAATCCTAGCAGAGCTTGCCCTGGACCTTGAAAAGGAATCCAGTCTGCAATGCTTTGCAAAAGTAGCTGCCTCTAGAATGCTTCTAGAGTCCACCACTTTCAAGTCTGCCATCGAAGAAGCCAAGGCTCTAGTAGTGCTTTGATACTGCCAGGAATTTATTTGCCATGGTGGGAATAACAAAAAGCAAGAGCTGAGGACAACCACATGTAAGCTGGCTGTTTTGGCACAGGATGTCCTTTTTTTTCCTCTTGATTATAAATATATTGCAGATCAATTTGTTCAAAAGGACTTGGTTCTGCAGATCAATTTGTTCAAAAGGACTTGGTTCTGTCAAGGTAGTACCTGATGTGCCTAAGCTTGTCTGAAGTATGCAGAATTTTTTCTCCCTGTTTTAAGGGTAGAATACAGAGATTCATGGCTTGATTCACTGGCAACTCAAACCACTATGGGCAGATAAGAAGGGTGTGTTCTTAATGTAAATCAAAGTCTGTGGAATATGAGGCAAGTCTCATCCACCAAGAAGGTATGCAATCACACATACTTCTTGCAGATGTCAGAGCAATAAACTGTACATTTTTCTAAGTCAAGAGCCTTAAATCAGTTTGATGGGCATGTTCAAAAGGTGACAGACAACTTCTCCAGCAGAAATTTGAGATCCCAAGAAGAAGCAACATGTTTATGTGGAGATCAGAGGTGTAAAACTCCTTTCAGAAACTGTTTTACTGTAAACAGATAAATACAAGGATCCATAGGTAGATATGCTGACATGGCTGAAAATAATCTTTACAGAGGAATAAGAGGCCAGAGGAAAGTAACACACACACACACAAACACACAAACACACACACACGCAAACACGCAAACACACACACACACACACACACACCTGAGCACTGGTAGTACAAAGTCCCTGATGGGCCCCTGGTTTATTGGCTAGGCACCAATTTGTACCTGCTGCAAGTCCTTATGAAATAAAAGCCTAAAAGGTATTAGAATTGAATCATCCAGGTGGAAAGTTGATTGAGACTGGGGTGTATCAAACTCGACTTGCCTTGTGGAAGTAGATTCAGTCTGTGAGGAAGCTTACAGTAACTGCCCTTGGCCAATTCCATACAAAGAAAAGTACAGTTGTGTAAAATCTTACCAAACAGTAGATGTCTTTTTCTTCAGTGTTGCAGTATTCCTCACCTTAGGGATCTTCTGCCAAGGATAGTCCAACGTCTAGCCAGTTTACCAAAGCCTTTAGATTGTGTATGCTCAGTACATCACAATTATGTTCCCTGTATAAGATGTAGGGCATAAAGGTTATTTTCAGATGCAGTAACCCGGAATGAATTGCTCTAGAAGAGAACAGTCTCCATAGGACAAAGGAGGCTGCGCAGACCCAAAAGGAGAAAACACAGATGGAAAAGGAGGACCCTCGCCCAAGAGAATAACCAAGAGGCTAAAAGAAAAAGGTGGGGTGGAAGGAGGGACCAAATATTTCAACAGTTAAGAGAAGGACATTTACTGTTTTGGTAAGATTTTTACATAACTGTAAAATGTCCTTCTATATCACTTCTGCAGTATTCTTTACCCTAGTGAGAGTACAAAAGCTCAAGAAAAGGAGTGGGAGGTAGAAGGCTGGGAACAGCCCTCAAATAAACCCATGCAGATGGTCCTACCAAAAACTGCTCTGGCTCTAAAAACAATATCCAATTTATAATGCTTAGTAAAGGTATGCACTGAAAACCAAGTAATAACTTCAAAGATGAAACTGGTGTCCAAACCCTTGCAGAAAGCACCAGAAGAGGAAACAGCCTTAGTGGAATGAACTTTAATGGAAGTAGACAGACACTTGCCATGAAAGAAAGAACAAAATGAAATGGCCTTAGATATTCAGGAGGAGATGATTTGTTTAGAAACAGCCAAATCCAATGTTCAAGGATGAAAAGAAACAAAGAAAAACTGGTCAGACTTACAAATGACCTTAGGTTTTACCCAAATACCACCAGAGCTGTCTGTGCAAATCAAAGGTATGCAGGACCCTCTCACTAGCAACTGAGGAGAAGGAAAAAAAGAAAGGGAACTGTACTGCCTGATTCAAGGACAACTCATCAATAACCTTTGGGAGTAAAAGGAAAATTAGTACAAAGGGACACCCTGTGCCTTTGAAAAACCAAAAAAGGAGGAATGTCCATAAGGGCCTGAAGCTTAGAAACTTTCCAACCAGAAGTAAGAGCAAGCAATAAGACAGTCTTCCAGGTACAGTATCACAGAGAAGCTGAAACTGCAGACTCAAATGGAGCCTGGCTCAATTTTTCAAAAACAAAATGAAGGTCTCAAGGAGGAGGAATAGGCTTCCTTTGAGGCCTAAGATGCCGGACACATTTAAGGGACTGTGACCTCAAAACGAGAAGCCAAAGGAGGATTCAAGGGCAGACAGGCAGAAACAGCTGACAAATGGGCCTTTACAGAAGAACCCGCCAAACCAGACCAGAGCAACTTACACAAAAGGA